>NC_045543.1:147325079-147368314 GCF_009769535.1 Thamnophis elegans | reverse complement strand
ATAAATATGAAATCATGTGATCATGTGATCATAATTCACATAAATATGAAATCGCGTGATCAAAAGCCACATAAATATGAAATCATGTGATCATGTGATCAAGTCACATAAATATGAAGTCACGTGATCAAAAGTCACATAATATGAAATCATGTGATCATGTGAACAAAATTCATATAAATATGAAAATTCACATAAATATTGGCCACTTGGCAACCGGTTCATATTTCTGACCGTCGATATGTTCCAGGGTCACGTGATCCCTTTTTGCGACCGCCTGACAAAGTCCATGGGGGAAGCCAGATACTCTTAACAACCAGGTTACTCACTTACCAACTGCAATAATCCACTTAGCAACCAGGCAGGAAAAGTCATAAAATGGGGCCAAACTCAACTAAGAAATGAGTCACTTAAGAACAGTAATTTGGGGCCCAATTATGATCATGCGCTGAGGATTTTTTACAGGCCTTTTTCTCCCTGTGAGAACTTCGGCTGTTGTGGCCGAGAAACTGGACAAGCGAGGTCAGAGCAAATGAATCACAGTGGTCCTTCGTTGGACGGTATGTCAAAAAAGTCCAACAGAGGTATAAATCAGAATCAGAATCAGCATAGAGCTGGAAGGGAACTTAGAGGTCCTCTAGCCCAGCCCCCTGCTCAAGCAAGAGAGATGCTATATACAATTTCAGACACGTGACTCTCCAGTCGATGGACCTCTCTTCCTCCTCCTCCTCCTCCTCCTCCTCCTCCTCCTCCTCCTCCTCCTCCTCCTCCTCCTCCTCCTCCTCCTCCTGGTACAATCTCATTTTGAGCGTGAATCTTTGAGTAAGGATGTGTAGAAACCTCGTCGGAGAATCAGGTTGCCCTTAAAAATTGCACTGCCGCAGAATATAAATATTTATATATGGAACTGTCATAAATCTGTCAGCTTGGCTAACGTATGAGTTGCCAAGGTAACTTTGGGGAGATTTAAAAAATAAAAAAAATAAAAATTGAACAGCTCATAAGCCAGAGTTGTAGAATAAATGGATGAGAGAGGAAAGAGAGAGAGAGAGAGAGGGAGGGAGGGAGGGAGGGAGGGAGGGAGGGAGGGAGAAAGAATGAGAGTGCTACTCACTCTCACGATCATAGCTTAGTTAGTTATCTTTCAGAATCATGGCTAATGGAAAGATAACTTAAGATCAAACTCATTTAGAGCTCACTCTTCTGATTAAATAAATGCAAGTCGGGATAGTGGGTCAATTCCCAAACCACAAAAGGGAAGTCTAGGCAGAAGGTGTGGGGACATTTTTCTCCATGACCACAAATGCTGGTGGTTTCTCAAGGTATCATCAATCTCATGGAAGATGGTTTGTAGGAAGTCCACAACTTACAATCATTTGTTGTGACCGTTTGAAGTTACAGGTATATTCAGGAAACTAAACAATTCTGGGATTCCATGCCTTCAACCAGGACTAGACAGGTGGGAGATCCATTCTCCAGGGCAGTGAAGGTGTTAACATGAAACCAGCAGTGGTGGGATTAATTTTCTTTACTACCAGATCTGTGGGTGTGGCTTGGTGGGCGTGGCGTGGCTTGGTGGGTGTGGCTTGGTGGGCATGACAGGGGAAGGTTACTGCAAAATCCTCATTCCCTCCAAATCAGCTGGGACTCAGGAGGCAGAGGATAGATGGGGGTGGGGCCAGGCAGAGGCGGTATTTACCGGTTCTCAGAACTACTCAAAATTTCCACTACCGGTTCTCCAGAACTGGTTAGAACCTCCTGAATACCACCTCTGGCCTAACTCCTTAGCATCAGAGCGTGTCAATATAAGACAACTGGCAGTTGGAACAGAGTCCTTCTCAGGTGGGGAGAGGGAGTAGCATCAGCACTAGAGCATGTTAATTACTGTATAAGAAATACTAATGATCTGATGGTCATTCCGAAAAATCGTTTCTTAGCGAGCATCTAGAAACCAAGAGAAACATGTATGTTTGTATGTTTATTATACTTGTATGCCGCCCTATTCCCGAGGGACTCAGGGCGGCTAACAAACAAGTGGGGAAGGGGGAGATACAAAAAACAAACAAGACAGAAACAAGATACAAAAAACAGATTAAAAACAACGCAACAATCACAACAATTCAAGTGGGGCTGGGAACTCATCAGCCCCAGGCCTGCTGGAACAGCCAGGTCTTGACGGCTTTGTGGAAAGCCTGAAGGGTGGTGAGGGTCCGAATCTCCACGGGGAGATCGTTCCAGAGGGCCGGAGCAGCCACAGAGAAGGCTCTCCCCCGAGGGGTCGACAATCGACATTGGCTAGCTGATGGTATTCGGAGGAGGCCTAATCTGTGGGATCTAATTGGTCATAGGGAGGTAATTGGCAGGAGGCGGTCTCTCAAGTACCCAGGTCCGATACCATCTAGGACTTTAAAAGTAACGACTAGCAACATAGGTGCCAAATTTCAAGTTTGTAGGCTCTGGAATCCAGTCAACAGATTTGTGTTGCCTCCTGGTCAGAAGATCAGAAAGCTTCTTTCCATCTTTCTCTCCCAGGAGGCAGAAGCTTTCTGCTCCAGGAAGCCGAGAGTGTCCACCATTAATATTGGCAGTGAGTTATTTTCTGGGCTCCCTTTGAGTCTAAGATTAAGTGTGGCACGTCCATCTTTGCATCTGTCACTTGCTGAATGTAATGGATGCGGGGAGCATGGCCTGCGTTTGCAACGAGAAAGCAACCGAACTCCTGAATGCCGGACAAAGGAAGGAAATTTCCCTCTGCATTCCCCAGACCTCAAAGCACCTTGGATCCTCTTCTTATCTTGGACAATCTAATTTCATCTCAAAAGCCCAATGGGAATCAGGCCCTCGGTAGTATTTGGAAAAGAGGAGGGAATTCCAGCATGGGATGCTAGACTGGAAATTTAAAAACAATTGTTGGAAGAAGGCAATGAGTCATTTGTTAGCGATTCAAACTGGCTGGGTGACTTTGGGCCAATAACCAGGAGATGTGAGTTCTAGTTCCACCTTAGGCACAAAAGTCGCTGGGTGTCTTTGGACCAATTACCAGGAGAGGTGAGTTTTTGTCCCACTTTAGGCATGAAAACCAGCTGAGTGACTTTGGGCCAATGGCCAGGAGAGGTGAATTCTAGTTCCATCTTAGGCATAAAAGCCACTGGGTGACTTTGGGCCAATCATCAGGAGAGGTGAATTCTAGTCTCAATGTAGGAACAAAAGCCCCTGGGCATCTTTAGGGCAAAGACCAGGAGAGGTGAATTCTAGTTCCACTTTAGACACATAAGAGGCTAGGTGACTTTTGGTCAATCATAGGGAGATGATGAGTTCTAGTCGCACTTTAGGAATGACAGTCAGCTGGATGACCAATGACTACGAGAGGTGAATTCTAGTTCTACGTTAGGCACAAAAGTTGCTGGGTGACTTTGGGCCAATCACCAGGAGAAGTGAGTTCTAGTTCCACCTTAGGCACAAAAACTGCTGGGTAACTTTCTATAGTGTCCATTCTTTGAAGTGATCAAGATTAGGCCACCTTTTGACCAAGATGAAATGACGGTTCCTGACTTGGGGTGCGGCGGTTGGGTTAGAAGACCTCCAAGAACTTTCCCTGCTCTAGGATACTATGTGCAAGCTATGATTGATCTCAGATTGTTAATGTTAATCATGTTAATCAGAACAGAGTTGGAAGGGACCTTGGAGGTCTTCTAATCCACCCCTTGCTCAATCAGGAGACTTTATAGCATTTCAGACAAATGGTTTTCCAGATTCTTTTTGAAAGCCTCCAGGGATGAAGCACCCACAACTTCTGAACTCCAGCCGTTCCACTGGTTAATTGTTCTAACTGTTAAGAAGTTTCTCCTTAAATTTCTATCTGTTGCCTCTTGTCTTGCTCTCTGATGCTCTGAAAAATAAGTTGACCCCAGAGGTGGGTTCCTACCAGTTCGCACCTATTCGGTAGAACCGATTCGTCAAATCTACCGAACCGGTTAGAAGAGGTTCCACCAGTGGACCCGGAAAACAGGCCACACCTACAGAAGAGGTTCCAAAATTATTGGAAACCCACCACTGGTCCTTGGATATGATTATTCTACACTATCATGCTCATATTTATAAAACTCAGTGCCTCTGTGAAAGGTAAGGATGACTACTGCGTTTGTGGTGCAATCAGAACATTGCGTGTGTTGAAGTTGTTTTAACGCAAACCAAAGATGCCTTTTAAAAAACAAGTTTACATCCTATTCTTATGCATGCCAGTGCTGTGTGTGAGGTAATTTAAGGTGGTTCTGACAAGTGTCGTCGGCATCTTCATATCCGGTCACATGGGCGGCAAGCCACTCCCATCCGGTCACATGGGTGGCAAGCCACTCCCACAAAGGAGGCCACACCCACAGAGTAGGTTCGAACAATTTTTGAAACCCACCACTGGTTGACCCGCTCTTCTTTGTGGCAGCCCCTCAAATACTGAAATATTACTATCATGTCACCCCTAGTCTTTCTTTTCCCCAGATTGGCCGTGCCCGGTTCCTGCAACCGTTCTCCATGTGAGTGTGCTCAGGTGCTCAAGAGCACTCCACGGTTATCTTTGCCAAGACAGTTGCATAGCTGAGATGGGCAGCTGGTCACATCTGTTTCCTGTTACAGAAACAGGGCTTAGAGTTGAAAGTCAACATGATCACAAGAGCGGCATCTGCCCGAACAACAAAAACAGCCCAGTGTGTTTTGAGACTGCTTTGCGATTCTCTTTATGCAACTAAAAAGTTCTGGATTCCGACCAACAGCTGCATTCCATGCCAGATGGGACAATAAAATTGGAGGATAAACAGCAGAATGACCTTGACTAAAACTATTCTTTAGTCTGTTAAATGCATTATTCTTTATTCTGTTAAATGCATTATTTTTTTTAGTCGGTGAAATGCATTGTTCTTTAGTCTGTCAAACACATTATTCTTTGTTCTGTTCAATGCATTATTCTTTATTCTGTCAAATGCATTATTCTTTAGTCTGTTAAATGCATTATTCTTTATTCTGTTAAATGCATTATGCACATTTGCAAAGGCAAGCTAAACCACCAGCTGAAATGCAGAGGTAAGAATTAGATTATCTAATTTTTATCTAATAGATTATCTAATTAGATTATCTAATCTTACGATAAGATAGAAGAATTAGATTAATATCCTAGTTCAAAGGATGCTTAAAATAAATCCAGTGTGACTTTGTGGTGCTAGAAATGACTTGAAACATTTAGAAAGGAAAACCAAAATTGAAGTTGGAATTTTTGTGTGAAAACAGAAAGAAGTCATTACTTTCTTTTCTTTTCCTTCTTGGCTCCCGCCCTTGCTTCCGTCCTGCCTGTTTGGTCTTTCTTTCTTTCTTTTTTCTTTCTTTTTTCTTTCTTTTTTCTTTCTTTTTTCTCTTCCTTCTTTCCTTCCCTTCCTTTGCTCCATGCCAGATTCTGATTCTGGTCTTTAGAACAGGATGATGAACTAGGTTATCCTTCCTTTTCCTTCCTTCCTTCCTTCCTTCCTTCCTTCCTTCCTTCCTTCCTTCCTTCCTTCCTTCCTTCCTTCTTTCTTTCTTTCTTTCTTTCTTTCTTTCTTTCTCTTTCTCTATCTTTCCATCTTCTTTAACTTGCTTAACTTTTATTTCTATTTGTATTGTAACATAGAATAAAATTTAATAAAATATTAATGAGAGAGAGACTGAGGAGAGAGAGAGAGAGAAAGAGATGAGTTTTCTGAGTCTCTAAGGACATTTTGGTCAATATAGTAGCCCTTAAGACAAACTGAGATATGACACTTGCTTTAATTTCCTGGGTCATTTAGAATCAATCAGATTGCAGATTTTTGTTAAGGAATGGGGACTTTCAGAGTAAACTGGCAGTGTGGGTTACATTTTGAAGTCTTTTAAAATGGATGCTGGAGGAATTTTGCCACTAAAACTTCAAATTTGAAACCGAGAAGAATTTCTTAGACTAACGTTTAAGTAGAATTTAATTATCCATGAGCGTTTCCAGTCTCTTAAACTCCTAATGCATTTTTTTTCCTGGTTAACACAAGTATCAAAACCCATTTAGAAATGCATATTCTGGCCTAAAACAGACCTCTCTTTTTTGCGCATTTAAATGTAATTTAAAAGCAGAAATGGGTTGGAAAGGGTTTATGGATGAGCATGTCTAGAAAAGACAGTAATTTGAAATGCACCAATTCAAGCATTTCGACCAAAATAATCAAGCCCAATGAGATATATTTCTAATATAGTGCTTTATAAATAGCTGTTTTTTTAAAAAACAAAAAACAAAAACCCAAAGCTTTAAAAAAGGCCCCAAAGCCAAAATATATCACTGCCCAAATTTTCAATACAGTTACACTGGCTAGAGAATTCTGAGAACTGAAGCAGTGGTGAAATATATATATTTCACCACAGGTTCGAATCCCAGTAAGGGTATGGCTATCTGATGAGAGCTAAATAGCTTGAAATAGATCTATACCAGTCTCCCTTTATTTATTTATCAGCACAAATAAAACACACACACACACACACACACACACACACACACACACACACACACATGTATGTATGTATGTATGTATGTATGTTTGTGTGTGTGTGTGTTTTGTGGCCCAGCAGGAGCCGTTGGAGATGCCACCAGACTCAGACAGCGAGGGGCCCTCTGAGTCGGCTCTGGAGGATGTGGAGGACCCTGGACAGGGTTCCAACTCCGAGCAGGGTGCAGAGAGGCTGGTTGGCCCCCAGGAGGCGCCTGAGCCTTGGACCAGTGAGGAGGAGACAAGGGAGAGTGATCCGGACGCCAGTAGTGAGTTGTTCCTGGATGCCTGGCACCGAAGAGCTAATAGGCGTCAGGAACAGTTGTGCAAGTACAGGAGGTAATTGCACTCAGCTGGTGGTCATTAGGCTCCTCTCCAGACTATAAAAAGACTGCTTGTGCACACGCCCCTCTTGCAGAAGTCAACGCATTGACTAAAAGTTGGAGAATTTTTGTACCTAACTTGGCAGGCTGGATTGCTGCCAAGGTTTGTGTGAGTTGCTGCCAAGGCTCTTATCTGTTGTTATGCCTGGCTTTCAGCCACCGAGGTTTTGGTTTCTTGCTATTAAAGTACATTCCAGTTAAGCTTGTCTCGGCATTCGTTACTGGATGGAGGATGGGGTCAGAATATATACATATATTTGACACGACCTCCCCATCACGCCTCTTCATAAGACTCATCGGACATGACTCTCACCTGATGTGACCTCCCCATCACAAGACCCTCACCTGACATGGCCCTCACCTGATGTGACCTCCCCATCACAAGACCCATCACAAGACCCTCACCTGATGTGACCCTCATCTGCTGTGACCTCCCCATCACAAGACTCTTACCTGACATGACCCTCATCTGCTGTGACCTCCCCATCACAAGACCCTCACCTGATGTGACCCTCACCTGCTGTGACCTCCCCATCACAAGACCCATCACAAGATCCTCACCTGACATGACCCTCATTTGCTGTGACCTCCCCATCACAACACCCATCACAAGACCCTCACTTGACATGACTCTCACCTGATGTGACCTCCCCATCACAAGACCCTCACCTGACATGGCCCTCACCTGATGTGACCTCCCCATCACAAGACCCATCACAAGACCCTCACCTGATGTGACTCTCACCTGATGTGACCTCCCCATCACAAGACCCATCACAAGACCCTCACCTGACACAACCCTCCCATCACAAGACCTACCTGACCAAAAGAAGCCCTTATAAGCAGAAGGACACCAACAATGGAATCCCCTAAATTCTGCTGAAGATGATACTCAACCTAACGAAAGGTTGGGAAACCAACTCATAAGCTCAAAGAACAACCTTCCATCTTCCAAGCTTTCCTTTCTTCTCACTGTTTGGAAATTCTTCCTTAGTTCTAGGTTGGATCTCTCTTGAATGATCTCCCACCTGTTACTTCTTATCCTGCCATCTGGTGCTTTGGAGAATACGTCAATCTCCTCCTCTCTATGACAGCCTCTCAAGGACTGAAAGACTGCCATCGTATCACCCCTAGTCCTTGAAAACAGGCATTGCCCTCCCCCCAAAAATGAGAGAGAAACGTGAGTGACATCCTAGAATAGAACCCACAGTTGTTACAATAAGGGATTTTCGGTGCCCCGATTGTGCTACACTCTGTGCATCCAGTGGGGCTGCAGACACAACGTCTTGTGGTGGGACTACACAACAGAATGTCTTCTTTGAATGTGAAGGATTGGCACACAGTAGGGTTTAAACTCACTAAACTAGTAGAAGAAGGGAATATCTGTAACTCGGGATTGAAGTGTGAGGTCCTTGGTATGCTCTGAAATTTGTCGATTTGCATTGCACATTTCATGACTCAACTACATGACCTCATCAGTGCTAGAAGGGAGTGAGAGTCCTTCCTCCCTTCCTTCTCCCCTTTCTTCCTTCTCCCCTTTCTTCCTTCTCCCCTTTCTTCCTTCTCCCCTTTCTTCCCTCCCTCCCTTCTCCCGCTTTCCCCTCCCTTCTTCTCTCGCTCCCTTTGTTTCTTTCACACCTTCCTTCCCTCTCCCTTTTCTTCTCCCCTTTATTCCCTCCCTCCTTCTCCCCCTTCCCCTCCCTTTTTCTCTCCCTCCATTTCTTTCACACCTTCCTTCCTTCCCTCTCTCCTTCTTCCTTCTCCACTTTCTTCCTTCCCTTCTCTCCCACACTTAGTTTCACTTCCTTCCTTCCCTCCTTCCTTCCTTCTCCTCTTCCTTCCTTCCCTCCCTCCTTCTCCCCCTTTCCCCTCCCTCCTTCTCTCCATCCCTTTGTTTCTTTCACCCCTTCCTTCCTTTCACTCCTATCCCTCAAAAAGCCAGAGTTTGAACAGACTTCCCAGGCACTTCATCCAAACCTTCTCTTCCCTCAAAACAATGCGATGGCGAGCGGCAAGAAGAATGTCACTTCATTCTCACATTTTCCAGCCCTTTTCAACAAAACAGTCTCATTGCCTTGTCAAACCATTCTTGTCTGAAATAGTATGGGGTTTCCTGCCTGAGTAGAGGGTTGGGCTAGAAGACCTCCAAGGACCCTTCCAACTCTGTGATTCGATTCTTTCTGACTCCATTCCATGCTATTCTTTCTAATTCTATTCTGTAACAAGAAACAATGGATGGAAACTAATGTAGGAGAGAAGCAACCTAGAACTGAGGAGAAATTTCCTGACAGTATTGTATTTGTATTTATTTGTCTTGTATGCCGCCCACTCCCGAAGGACTTGGGGCGGCTCACAATAGACAAGGGAAGGGGAAATAACGAGACAAAGACAACACTTTAAAAAACACAACATTCACAATTTCCGTGGGGCTGGATGTTTCACAAGCCCCCCGGCCTGCTGGAGCATCCAGAACTTGGTGGCTTTGTGAAAGGCCGGGAGGGTAGTAAGGGTCCGGATCTCCACGGGGAGGTCATTCCAGATGGCTGGAGCTGCAACAGAGAAGGCTCTCCCCCGGGGGGTCGCCAGCCGACATTGGCTGGCAGATGGAATCTGGAGGAGACCTACCCTGTGAGATCTAATCGGTCTATGGGAGGTAATCGGCAGGAGGTGGTCTCTCAGGTACCCAGGTCCGATGCCATGTAGGGCTTTATAGGTAGCGACCAGCACCTTGAAGTGGATCCGGAGACTAATGGGTAGCCAGTGCAGCTCGCGGAGGATAGGTGTAACGTAGGTGTACCTGGGTGCACCCACAATCACTCGCACGGCTGCATTCTGGACTAGCTGAAGTCTTCGAACACTCTTCAAGGGCAGCCCCATGTAGAGCGCAATTAACCAGTGGAACAACTTTCCTCCAGGAGTTGTGAATGCTTCAACACTGGAAATATTATAGAAGATGTTGGACAACCATTTGTCTGAAGTAGTGTAGGGTTTCCTGCCTAAGCAGGGGGTTGGACTAGAAGACCTCCAAGGTCCCTTCCAACTCTGTGATTCTCTTAACTCTGCCTTGCCTGAGAAAACTTGCCATAGCTCCTCCATCACGGCCACGCCCTAAATTAAGGCAAGGGCCTACGGTGACTTCCGTGGTCCAAGTTTCCTCCTTCTCTCTCTCTCTCTCTCTCTCTCTCTCTCTCTCTCTCTCTCTCTCTCTCTCTCTCTCTCTCTCTCTCTCTCTCTCTAACCTGGGGGAGACGTGGTGACCCTGGAGATTGTCAGGATGCCAGGAATGCCATCTTTAATTGGTCCAAGAGAAACTCGATTACTCCTTCGCTAGCGCCCATGGTTGATTTCCTCCCCCGCCCCTTCCCCCATAACAAATTATCCTAATGATCTGACCCAGGACCAGATGTTAATTGCAATGGAAAGTAATCAATTTCCTTTTCCTGAGCACGGACTCATTTGCAAGGGAAGTCAAGGGGAAGATTCCCCTGGCCTTAATGAACCAGAAGTGTCGGAAGCCCTCTGGGGGTTCTGCTCTTTCGTCCAGCTTGACTGCAAGGCACCTGCTTTTCCTGATGAGATTTGCTTTTGGGTTTAATTGTCCTCCCCCCAACCCTGATTTAAGGGCCTGGCGTGGCCCACCGGGAGGCTGTCCCTAGCTACAGGATATACCTGATTCCATTCCTCTCCTTTCCTTCTCTTTCTCCATCCCTCCATCCAGTGGTGGGTTTCAAAAAGTGTTTGAACCTACTCCGTGGGTGTGGCCTCCTTTGTGGGAGTGGCTTGCCACCCATGTGACCGAATGGGAGTGGCTTGCCGCCCATGTGACTGGATATGAAATTATGAATTAGTACTTAGGTCAGTCCAAGAAACTATTCAGAAACTGTGGCATTGAAGCATGCAAGTCTTAAAGCTGTCAATTTACAAGAAACACCCTTAACCCTTTAGTAAAAAAAACTAGAGGTCTTCAAACCTGACAGCTTTAAGACTTGTGGACTTCAATTCCCCAAATTCCTCCTCCAGTCACGTTGGCTCAGGAACTCTGGCATTGAAGCATGCAAGTCTTAAAGCTGTCAAGTTACAAGATCCTTGCACCCCTAACCCTTTAGCAGTGGTGAGTTTCAAAAAATGTTGGAACCTCTTCTGTAGTTGTGGCCTGCTTTCCGGGTCCACTGGTGGAACCTCTTCTAACCGGTCCGGTAGATTTGACGAACCGGTTCTACCGAATAGGTGCGAACTGGTAGGAACCCATCTCTGCCTCCATCCCACTTTTCCCCTCTCTTTATTGTTTTCTTGCAGACATTTCACTACCAAACTAGATAACCCTATCAGTGTTAGAAGGGAGGGCAAGCCACTCATATATAAAAAAGAGCAATTCTCACTCCTTTCCCACCAGCATTCCAAATATGGAAAGTAACCATTCAATATCCCCTTGTATGTGATGACACTTCATCATCCAACTACGTGACAGATAAAATTAGAAGAAGAAAATGTTCTCCTGCAAAAAATCGATCAGGCAAGATTTCAGTAAGAAAACTGGGGGAAGGTTTGGATGCTAGGAGTGATGGACCAACATCAAGGAGACTCATGTTAACATGCTGGCTGAAGAATTAAAACTTTCGGTATTCGCGCGGGTTTATTAAACAGCTTCACTAGGCTAACGCACCCATGTTCAATGTTTGTGCAATGCTTTAAACATCAGCTGACCAATGACCAATGGATTTGCAAAAAAGAAATATCGAACCAAACAGAGCTGCCCAAGAGTCAAACTGGAACATAGAAGAATAGAGGTGGAAGGGACATTGGAGGTCTTCTAGTCTAACTGTTATGGCAAAATTAAGATCTGCCTTTTTACTTACGTAAGAATAGAAGCCGACACCATCAACTTCCAAGAGAAGAGAGATTTTATTGAACGCGTTCAAGAGTTCAGTTGATTTGTATCAAACTGAACTGCCTTAGGTATCCTTTGGCAGAGTTTTTATACCTTCAAATTGATTATTACAAATCATACAGACGTCAAATAGGCATATACAAGTTTAAGGTCATAAAATTCTTACTTAGGTCAGTAAAGGACATTTCGGGAAGGTCACAAATATTACGGGAAAGTTACAAATACATGATTCCCATAAGATCTCCAAAACATAATAGGGAAGTGAGGTGAAGATAATAGGGAAGTGAATCTTGGTTACTCATGAAGCTGAGGAAGATTGCTAAGGTATTGCTAAAGTATTGCTAGTATATTGCTAAAATATCGCTTGTTTACAAGTTGAACTTTTGGTTGTCCTAAACTGTCACTATGTTGCGTGCGCCTATGATTAATGTTCTGTGGTTAACTGTCCACCCAGATTTCCTAATTGCCAACAAAAGCACACATTCTAAGTTCTCCTTTTTAGAGATGCAAGAAAATAAGGAACTGTCTTTCTTTAGGCAAAAGGACATACTCAGAGTTCCAAATCTAAGCATTAGAATTAGAATTAGAATATTTAGCCTGATTAAGTATTGGGGGGGTTCACTTGTGGACCCCATGCTGTTTCATAACCCTATAACATTTAAATCAATGGCGGTCCAGTCTCGTCTTGAAAGCCTCCAAGGATAGAGCAAGAAGACAAGCTATTCCATTAGTTGAATGCTCTCACCTTTAGGAAACTTCTCCTTAATTCTAGATTGCTTCTCTCCACGGTTAGTTTCCATCCATTGCTTCTTGTCTTGCCTTCTGGTGCTATAGAAAATAGGTTGACCCCCCTCTTCTTTGCAGGAGCCCCTCAAATATTGGAAGACTGCTATGGTGTCATCCCTGGGACTTCTTTTCATTGGAGTATGCATACCCAATTCCTGTAACTATTCTTCATGTTTTAGCTTCCAGCCCCTAATCATTCTTGTTGCTCTTCTCTGCACTCTTTCCAGAGTCTCAATATCTTTTTTTTTTAATAATATGGTGACCAGAACTGGATGCCGTATTCCAAGCGTGGTCTTACTAAGGCTTTGTAAAGCGGTACTACAACTTCATGGTACCAGCAGTACTAGAACTAATTTGTTAGCTCTTTGCCATATTAAATATGTTACGTGAATGCCAGTTGTGAATGACTTGGGGGCAACTATCAGAACCTTAAAAGAAGAAGGTGTTTATGAAAAGAATAGGCATTTGCTTAGATGAGAGATGAACTGAAGAGCCAAGAAATAGAGAAATGAAAAATGAGACCCCGATGGAAACAGAGCAATCAAAAAGTGCTAGGTGGAAGCAACAAATATTCAGCCTAATATGGATATATTTATATATTTTAAAAAGAATATATTTCGGACTGATCAAAATGATATACGCCTTCCCCGGAAAGAAGAAAGGGAGAGTTGAAATAGAAGAACAAAGGTAATGGTTTCCCTCGCACATATGTGCTAGTTGTTCCCAACTCTAGGGGGCAGTGCTCATCTCAATTTCAAAGCCGAAGAGCCAGCGCTGTCCGAAGACATCTCCGTGGTCATGTAGCCAGCATGACTAAATGCCAAAGGTGCACGGAATGCTGTTCCCTTCCCACCAAAGGTGGTTCCTATTTTTCCACTTGCATTTTTACCTGCTTTCAAACTTCTAGGTTGGCAGAAGCTGGGACAAGTAAATGGAGCTCACTCTGTTACCCGGCACTAGGGATTCAAATGGCCAAAATGCCGACCTTTTTGATTGACAAGCTCAGCGTCTTAGCCACTGAGCCACCGCGCCCCTACAGGGGAATAGGGGACAAGAAATCAGGAAATAAGAGCAAAAAGAAAAAAACTTGAAGATCAGCAACATAGTGGATGGCCTCATCTACCTGAGGCTCTCTCTTCACACATGACTGATGCACTCCTGCCTAGATCATCATGGGATCTTCATCAGTGAATTCCTACAGGAATGGAGCTCCGAAGAGAAACAGGGACAATTTAATTCAGCACCTTGGACAGCTGTGAAGAGCTATTGCCACAATCCTTGACTTACACACCCAACGGAGCCCACATTTTCGGTTGCTAAGAGAGACATTTGTTCAGTTGAGTTTTGCCACCTCCCTTTTACAACCTCTCGCCACAGTTGTTAAGTGAACCGCTACGTTTATGAAGTTACCCAACCAGGTTGTTAAGTGAATCTGGCTTCCCCATCAACTTTGCTTGTAGGAAGGTTACAAAAGGGGATCACACCATCATAAAGAGAGAGAGAGAGAGAGCCGAGGTGGTGCAGTGGTTAAATGCAGCACTGCAGGCTACTTCAGCTGACTGCAGTTCAGCAGTTCGGCTGTTCAAATCTCACCGGCTCAGGGTTGACTCAGCCTGCCTTCCTTCCTTCCTTCCTTCCTTCCTTCCTTCCGAGGTGGGTAAAATGAGGACCCAGATTGTTGTTGGGGGCGATATGCTGACTCTGTAAACCGCTTAGAGAGGGCTGAAAGCCCTATGAAGCGGTATATAAGTCTAACTGCTATTGCTATTGCTATAAAGGCTAAATGAACAGTTGGAAGTCAAGGAATACCTGTGCTTGGTTGTTCAGCTTCTCCCTGTGTCTCTGAATGACCTTACAAGTCCACAATGTTGTGACATTGATGGAGTTGCCCCGCTAAAAATGACAACCTGCTTCTCTTTCTATCCGGGTACACCAGATCCAACACAAACACGAAGATAGGTGATGATTAAAAAAACATGGATAATCAAATGTCTTGGGGCAATGCAATTACTCTCAGACGGGGCATAAAAATAACTGTGAAATAAATATGGAAATCAGGCAGAAAATATAATCAGAGGGATTTGTCTAATGGAGGACAATATTAATACCGGGGAGGGGGGGGGAATCTTGTGCACAAAAAAATTTAAGCTGGCAATGCACCCAGACCAAGACGCCAATTCAATTCAGACTTCCCTTCTGCAAAAGTGATTTCATCACGTGAATAATTTACTATACCGTGATTGATCGCACCAAAAACAGTAGAAACTTCTCGATGGAATGTTGTTCTTTTAGCAAAGTGGATCAACGTAGTTGAAATGATTTGCTTTCAATATTATCTTTGCATCACACTTTTCCTCCATTCTACAGTGCAGTCTAGAACAGGGGTTGCTATGGGTTTGCCTGGATTCGGGAAACAGGTTTTATGACTGGTTCGGAGAACTTCTGAATCCCACCCCTGGCTGGCCCCGCCCATCCTGCCCCGCCACTCTCAGGAGTCTCTGTGTGGCCAGTTTTTGATGCAAGGTAAGTGCAGGGCCCACATGGAGGGTCAGGGAGGTGGAAAAATGAGCCTCCCAGAAGTTCCAGAAGGCAGGATTGCTTATTTGTACCCTATGACTATCATTAAATGCTCTACCTTATGATTCTTGATGAATGTATCTTGTCTTTTTATGTACATTGAGAGCATCTGCATCAAAGACAAATTCCTTGTGTGTCCAATCATACTTGGCCAATAAAAAATTCTATTCTATTCTATTCCCTTCTCCTATTCTATTCTATTCTATTCTATTCTATTTTGCTCTGCTCTGCTCTGCTCTACTCTATTATCTTCCTTATTCTATTCTATTCTATTCTATTCTATTCCATATTTCTATTCTATTCTATTCTACTCTACTCTCTTCTCTTCCTTATTCTATTCTACTGTACTCTACTCTTCCTTATTCTATTCTTACTCTACTCTACTCTACTCTACTCTCTTCTCTTCCTTATTCTATTCTATTCTATTCTATTCTACTCTCTTCTCTTCCTTATTCTATTCTATTCTATTCTACTCTACTCTCTTCTCTTCCTTATTCTATTCTATTCTACTCTACTCTCTTCTCTTCCTTATTCTATTCTATTCTACTCTACTCTCTTCTCTTCCTTATTCTATTCTACTGTACTCTACTCTTCCTTATTCTATTCTATTCTATTCTTACTCTACTCTACTCTACTCTACTCTCTTCTCTTCCTTATTCTATTCTATTCTATTCTACTCTACTCTCTTCTCTTCCTTATTCTATTCTACTCTACTCTCTTCTCTTCCTTATTCTATTCTATTCTATTCGAACTCTACTCTCTTCTCTTCCTTATTCTATTCTACTCTACTCTCTTCTCTTCCTTATTCTATTCTACTCTACTCTCTTCTCTTCCTTATTCTATTCTATTCTACTCTACTCTCTTCTCTTCCTTATTCTATTCTACTCTACTCTCTTCTCTTCCTTATTCTATTCTACTCTACTCTCTTCTCTTCCTTATTCTATTCTATTCTATTCTATTCTACTCTACTCTCTTCTCTTCCTTATTCTATTCTACTGTACTCTACTCTTCCTTATTCTATTCTATTCTATTCTTACTCTACTCTACTCTACTCTACTCTCTTCTCTTCCTTATTCTATTCTATTCTACTTTACTCTTCTCTTCCTTATTCTATTCTATCCTATTCTACTCTCTTCTCTTCCTTATTCTCTTCTCGTCTACTCTATTCTACTCTACTCTATTATCTTCCCTATTCTATTCTATTCTATTCTATTCTATTCTATTCTATTCTACTCTACTCTACTCTACTCTACTCTACTCCACTCCATTCCATTCCACTCCATCCTATGTGACCAACCTTGATGACACAGTATTGATATAATATAGGCCCAGACTACCAATAATAGAGAAATCAGCTGTCCAAAAAAATAATAATAATAATCTCACTTTCCATCAAAGCAAATGAGAATTTCCTGAGAATGGTCACCTCCAAAATTGCAGATTTCTTTTTTAAAGAGCATTTAGAGCCTTCATGGCTGAGAATCATGCAAATCATTTTGTAAACTTGTGTGAGTCACAGTTGTAATTTCTTTTTTTTTTAAAGAAAGATTGCACGAAGCATCTTTTAAGAAAGCTAAGAACCTGGCAAAAGATCTCACCAGTCTAGTTTATTATTCATCTGCTGCCAAAGAGATCTTTCTAGAAAACCCACAAGCAAAGTATGAAGACATTAGTTTGTTTGTACTCAGCGGTTAGCATTAAGATAAACTATCCGAGCAAACGGATAATTAAATATAATTATCGTGATTAATAATTATTCGTCTTTCTGTCCTCTGGGCTGATTTTCACCCAGTTCTTTAGATGCTTTACCCTGTCTAATCTTTTCAATGTGGCTAGATTTTAGGAGCAAAAGAATACCTATCTCGGAAACCAACAAAATAGTTTTCCAACAACATAGCAGCCCCGTAGTACATAAGGCAGCGAAAACATTGTAACTACACATAACATAGACTAATAGAAGGGATCTTGGAGGTCATCTAGTCCAGTGTTTCCCAACCTTGGCAATCTGAAGATGTCCGGACTTCAACTCCCAGAATTCCCCAGCCAGCGAATGCTGGCTGGGGAATTCTGGGAGTTGAAGTCCGGACATCTTCAAGTTGCCAAGGTTGGGAAACACTGATCTAGTCCAACCAACAGCTTGAGTAGGAGGCCTTTTGCCATTTCAGATAACTGGTGTCCAGTCCCTTTTTGAAATCCTCCAGTGATGGAGCACCCAGAACTTCCGCAGGCAAGCTGTTAATACCACTTTATAAGGCCTTGGTAAGGCCACGCTTGGAATTCTGCATCCAGTTTTGGCCGCCACAATGTAAAAGAAAAAGATGTGGAGACTCTAGAAAGAGTGCAGAGAAGAGCTACAAAGAGGATTTTATTTTTTGTATTTATTAAAAATTATTTTAAAAGTTCACCATAAGGTAGAAGATTAATTCCTAAATTCACTAGTTTACAAAGTCAGCCTATTGCCTGCCAACAATCTGGGTCCTCATTTTACTGACCTTGGAAGGGTGCAAAGCTGAGTCAACCTTGAGCCTGGTGAGAATTGAACTGCTGGCAGTCAGCAGAATTAGCCTGCAATACTGCATTCCAACCACTGTGCCACAACAGCTCATGGAAGGAAGATAAAGAAGAAAGATAAGGAAGGAATAGCAATAGCACTTATACTTATATATCACTTTACACTGCTTTACAGTACTCTCTAAGCAGTTTCTTTGAAAGAGCCGAGGTGGCGCAGTGGTTAGGGTGCAGTACTGCAGGCCACTTCAGCTGACTGTTATCTGCAGTTCAGCGGTTGTAATCTCACCGGCTCAAGGTTGACTCAGCCTTCCATCCTTCCGAGGTGGGTGAAATGAGGACCCAGACTGTGGGGCGATATGCTGACTCTGTAAACCACTTAGAGAGGGCTGAAAGCCCTATGAAGTCTAACTGCTATTGCTATTTACAAAGTCAGCCTCTGGCCCCCAACAATCTGGGTCCTCATTCGGCTGACCTCAGAAGGTTGAAAGGCTGAGTCAACCTTGCGCCTGGTGAGATTTGAACTGCCAAATTGCAGCCAGCCAGCAGGCAGCAGAAGTGGCCTGCACTACTGTGTTTTAACCACTGCGTCACCGTGGCTCCATCTCCATCTCCATTTCCATCTGCCTGCCTGCCTGCCTGCCTGCCTGCCTGCCTGCCTGCCTACCTACCTACCTACCTACCTACCTACCTACCTACCTACCTACCTACCTACCTATCATATCTCTTTCTTGTCTCTCTTTCTCTCTCTCTCTCCCTATCTATCTATCTATCTATCTATCTATCTATCTATCTATATCTATATCTATATCTATATCTATATCTATATCTATATCTATATCTATATCTATATCTGTCTGTCTGTCCATCTTTATCTTTCTCTATCTTTATCTATCTTTATCTATATCTATCTGTCTATGTATCTATGTATCTATCTGTCTATGTATCTATCTATCTATCTATCTATCTATCTATCTATCTATCTATCTATCTATCTATCTATCTATCTTTATCTATATCTATATCTATATCTGTCTGTCTGTCCATCTTTATCTTTCTCTATCTTTATCTATCTATCTTTATCTATATCTATCTGTCTATGTATCTATCTATCTATCTATCTATCTATCTATCTATCTATCTATCTATCTATCTATCTATCTATCTATCTAATCTACCTACCTACCTATCATATCTCTTTCTTGTCTCTCTTTCTTGTCTCTCTTTCTCTCTCTCTCTCCCTATCTATCTATCTATCTATCTATCTATCTATCTATCTATCTATCTTTATCTATATCTGTCTGTCTGTCCATCTTTATCTTTCTCTATCTTTATCTATCCATCTTTATCTATATCTATCTGTCTATGTATCTATGTATCTATCTGTCTATGTATCTATCTATGTATCTATCTATGTATCTATGTATCTATCTATCTATCTATCTATCTATCTATCTATCTATCTATCTATCTATCTATCTATCTATCTATCATCTACCTACCTACCTACCTACCTACATCTATCTATCTATCTATCTATCTATCTATCTATCTATCTATCTATCTATCTATCTATCTATCTATCTTTCTATCTTTCTTTCTCTCTCTCCCCTCCCTCTACCTACAAACACACAGCACAGCTATATTCAAACTTGATAAATTTGTTAGCACTGTTCCACCTCTGTTCTCCAGCTGCCTCTGAAAACTCAACACCTCTCTAATCACAAAGTCAAATTATAAGGGTATTATGTAAAAAAAAGTAAAAAGTAAAAAAAAAAGGAAAGGAAGTGAGTAGTGAGTAGTGAGTAGCTTGCGATGGAATAAAATAAGTAACTGGCTAGGAAGAGGACGCTTTTAGCAAGGCAAGCTTACAATTAAATGTAGGGCTCGTGGAGAAAGTAAATCTCTCCATGCCCTACTTTCTCCTTCACTTAAATGGAATAAAAGCCAAGAGACATGATGTCATAAAATTATCCTCCCAATTAAGTATCATCTGTCAGTTGCTGTCTATCTCCCCTCCCCCCCTCTCAGCTGACTGGTAGATTCTCAGCCTGGTAGATGGACACAACCTCTCCAAATTGCCCGGACCACTTTGTTTTGTCAGGTGGAGAGGAGGAATGAAGGCAGTGATTGAAAACAGATTTTAATTAATGATCTTAGTTAATTGGATGCCGGCCCAAGCATTTTAAGGTCTTGCAGTTTTCCTGGGAGAAGGTTTTGCTCTGGAGAAATTCTAGAGGACTGGAAATGACAACCGCAGTGATTTATCAAACCTCCATTCTCAATAGTCCCATCCTAGGATGAGTCTAAGGAATAACAGAGTTGGAAGGGACCTTGGAGGTCTTCTACTCCAACCCCCTGCTGAAGCAGGAGACCCTACACCATTCTGGACAAATGATTGTCCACTCTCTTCTTGAAAGCTTCCAGTGATGCAGCACTCACAACTTCTGGAGGCCAGCCATTCCACTGATTGATTGTTCTCACCATTAGGAAGTTTCTTTTTGGATAAACCACTTTATCTAATAATCCACTTTAGCTAGTTCATCCCATGGTTAAACCATTTCAAGTAGGATCAATGCTTCAAGAGTCCGATGCTAGGATGGGCCTACAAAATCAAAGAGTTGGAAGGGACCTTGGAGGTCTTCTAGTCCAACCCTCTGCTCAAGCAGGAAGCCCTCTATCATTCCAGACAAATGGTTATCCAGCGTCTTCTTCAAAACATCCAGTGTTGGAGCACCCACAACTTCTGAAGGCTAGTCCTTCCACTGATTAATTTTTTTTTCACTGTCCAGGAAATTTCTTCTTAGTTGTAGGTTGGTTCTCTCCTGGATTAGTTTCTACCCATTGCTTCTTGTCCTGCCTACAGGTGCCCTGCCATTTTTTCCCCCCAAAGTCTCAACATCTTTGTAAAAAATAGTGTAAGATCGGAAGATCTGGAGAGACGCATAGACTTGTCAAGAGTTGGACAAGAGTGAATGTATAACACCATCATCATCATCATTGTGCAAACACACAAACTCACACACAATCCCCCCCCCCACACTCCTGCTATTAGTTGTGCCAGGCTTCCAAGCTGCCCATCTCTCAACAAAACAACTTAAAACTGCTAAAAGTACAATTGCATTTTTTTTTAAAAAGTAGCTTAGCAACCTTTGAGCACAAATGAATAGGATTAGGAGGCAACAATGCTAAGTAATCCATGCCTTCAAAAGGCATGACTAAATCAAGGGTAATTCTTCATTTTGGGAGAGCTATAAATAAGCCCTTTTCTTGACTGGAAATTAATGGAGAGTCAGTGGCACCACAAAGCGAGGCTCCGTCAAACAATCACAGTCGTGACACAACCTTATTGATCTCCCCAATTTATAGGTTTGACCTCCAGAAAGAAGCAAGACTTCAGATCCATCAAGAAGCTCAAGCGACCTCAAAACTTAAGGTCAAGGTTAACATTAAAGATAAAGGACAAAAAGAAGATTCAGAATATTTTTTAACTCGGGCCTTTGTTTTACCAATGGTTAGATAACAAAGGTAGAAAATTGAAGTTGGAAGAATACCATTATGTAGAAATAAAGGATCTTGCTGTTTTTGTTATTATTGTTGTTCTTATTGCTATTGTTAATATTATACTTTGTTCATTAAACATGAAACTCAGTCAACTGGACATTTAAAAATGTATCACAAATATCTGGCACTGAGGGTGGATATAGGTTGCTGCCTGTGTCCCAGATATCAACCAAGTCTCTTCTTAAAATGTGCAAAGTTCCTGGTGGCACATTTGTTTGCAGTGCTTCACAGACCTCTCTAAGTGGTTTACAGAGTCAGCCTCTTGCCCCCAACAGTCTGGGTCCTCATTTTACCCATCTCAGAAGGAGGGAAGGCTGAGTCAACCATGAGCCTCTGGTTAGATTCGAACTGCCAAATTGCAGCCAGCCGGCAGTCAGCAGAAGTAGCTGCAGTACTGCATTCTAACCACTGCACCACTGTGGCTCTATCTCTATCTATCTATCTATCTATCTATCTATCTATCTATCTATCTATCTATCTATCTATCTATCTATCTATCTATCTATCTATCTATCTATCTAATCATCTATTTAATCATATCAATATCTATCTAATCATATCTATATCTATATCTATATCTATATCTATATCTATATCTATATCTATATCTATATCTATAATCTATATCTATATCTATATCTATATCTATATCTATATCTATATCTATATCTATATCTATATCTATATCTATATCTATATTATTATTATTAATTAGACATATACCGCTTCATAGGGCTTTTGGCCCTCTCTAAGCGGTTTTTTACAAATTTTTTAGCAAATTGAGTCAGCAACTTGCCCCCACAATCTGGGTCCTCATTTCAACCACCTCGGAAGGATGGAAGGCTGAGTCGACCTTGAGCCGGTGAGATTTGAACTGCTGAACTGCAGATCACAGTCAGCTGAAGTGGCCTGCAGTACTGCACCCTAACCACTGCGCCACCTTGGCTCTTCCATATCTATATCTATATCTATCTATATCTATATCATCTATATCTATCTCTATCTATATCTATATCTATATCTATATCTATATCTATATCATCTATATCTATCCATCCATCCATCCCTATCTCTATCTATATCTATATCTATATCTATATCTATATCATCTATATCTATCCATCCATCCATCCATCCCTATCTATCTATCTATCTATCTATCTATCTATCTATCTATCTATCTATCATCTATCTATTTATCTAATCATATCAATATCTATCTATCTAATCATCTCTCTCTCTCTCCATCCATCCATATCTATCTATCTATCTATCTATCTATCTATCTATCTATCTGTCTATCATCTATCTATCTATCTATCTATCTATCTATCCACCTATCCACCCATCCAACTATCCACCCACCCACCCACCCACCCACCCACCCACCCACCCCCCCACCCACCTATCTATCTATCTATCTATCTATCTATCTATCTATCTATCTATCTAATAATATCTATCAATCAATCAATCTATCTATCTATCTAATCATATCAATATCTATGTATTTATGTATCTATCTATCTATCATCTATCTATCAATCTATCATCTATCAATCAATCTATCATCTATCATCTATCATCTATCTATCTATCTATCTATCTATCTATCTATCTATCTATCTATCTATCTATCTATCTATCTATCTATCTATCTATCATCTATCAACAGGAAACAACAGCCTATGTTCCTACAACAATAGTTGAGACAGGTAGAGGTCTAATAAGATGCTAAACTTAACAGAATAACAGAGTCGGAAAGGACCTTGGAGGTCTTCTAGTCCAACTCCCTGCTCAAGCAGCAGACCGTATACTATTCCAGACAAGGGGCTGACTAGTCTCTTCTTCAAAACCTCCAAGCGGAAGCAGTTTGCACTGTCCCATTTTGGGGTAAACCAGGTTCCCCCGATAGACCGGCTTCACCAGAAAAAACACTCCAGTGATGGAACATTCAAAACTTCTGAAGGAAAAACTGTTCTACTGGTTAATTGTTCTAACTGTCAGGAAAGTTCTCCTTAGTTCTAGGTTGCTTCTCTCCTTGATTTGTTTCCATCCATTCCTTCTTGTTCTACCCTCAGGTGCCTTGGAGAATAGCTTGACTCCCTCTTCTTTGTGGCAGCCCCTGAGATATTGGAAGGCTGCTATCATATTTCCCCTAGTCCTTCTTTTCATTAAACTAGACATACCCAGTTCCTGCAACCGTTCCTCATACGTTTTAGCCTCCAGTCCCCTAATCATCTTTGTTGCTCTTCTCTGCACTCTTTCTAGAGTCTCCACATCTTTTCTACATCGTGGCAACCAAAACTGGATGCCGTATTCCAAGTGTGGCTTTACCAAGGCTTTATAAAGTGGAATTAACACTTCCTGTGATCTTGATTCTATCCCTCTGTTTATGTAGCCTAGAACTGTGTTGGCTTTTTTGGCAGCTGCTGCACACGGCTGGCTCCTATTTCAATGGTTCTCCACTAGGACTCCAAGATCCATCTCACAGTTACTACTGTTGAGCCAGGAACCACCTATGCTGTACCTGTGCATTTCGTTTTCCTTGCCTAAATGTAGAACCTGACTTTTCTCACCATTGATTTTCATTTTGTTAGGTAGGGCCCTGCATTCAATGGATACTTGGATACTGTCAACTTTGGCTAGGTGCTTTATTATTATTATTATTTTAAAAATCTCTGGTTAGCATATATATATATATATATATACCCAGCCAGCTTTGCTAAATAATTAGCCTTAATATGCTGAGTTGTGCAATCCCTGACAGGGGGCCAGTTCAGGAACCACATCAAGTGCCTTGTGTGAATATAACCACTGATGCATGGAAGTTTCTTTCAAACCAACAGCAACATCTCAGCATGCGAGCAACTGCAGTTCCACCGCTACAAAGAATCCGCAACTCGCTAATGTCTCTCCATATTATCTTTTGTCATCATTATGGCAATTGTCAGGAAAACGCTACTTGCTCGGCACCCGGCGCGGAGCAGAGAGCGGAGGGATGCAACGGCAACGCCAAAGTGTTCCCACCAACCTTCCCCTTTCTCGCATTAAACTTGGCTTCCATTTACATTTTAATGATGCTTGATGCCTTCTGTACGGCGGCCGTTTACTGCCATCTCTTTTAAAGTTAATCGCTTTGGTAATGGGTAACTTTGACGCTGCAGATTAGGGCTGCCCAGAAGTGACCTTTACCATTTGCTGCTGGAAGAAAGGGAAACGCGCTAAGGGCTGCGGAGACGGTGGCAGGAGGCAAGATAAAGTTGGGGCAGGGGAGGGCAAAGGGTGGGCAAAATGGTTGTCCTCTCTGAGTGGGGGTGCTCAGTCATCCGAAATGCCTCTTTGTGCAATCAGGATGGGATGAAGTTATGCTAAGAAAGGATGGAAGGTAGAATGATGGCAGGTGAATGATTCATTGGAGTCCACCAGACTTGGGCAGCCAATACATTCGAATGAATGAATGAATGAATGAATGAATGAATGAATGAATGAATGAATGAGATGGATGGATGGATGGATGGATGGATGGATGGATGGATGGATGGATGGATGATATCTGAGCTCTCCACCAAAGGTGGAGTGTCATATCTAATCACTGTGCATATAAATATTTCCTACACTTATGATTTTAATGGTAAGTCACATTTTTTGGAAAGAAAGAAAGAAAGAGAGAAAGGAAGGAAGGAAGAAAAAAAAGAAAAAAAAGAAGAAAGGAAAAAATAGAAAGTTAAGAAAGAAATGAAGGAAGGAAAGTAGAAAGAAAGAAAAAAGGAAGAAAAGAAGAAAGGAAGAAAGTTAAGGAAGGAAGAAAGAGAGGGAGGGAGGGATGGAGGAAGGAAGAAGAATGAAAAGAAGAAAGGGAAAAAAGTTAAGACAGAAAGAAAGGAAGGAAAGTTAAGAAAGAAAGAAGGAAGGAAGAAAAAGAGAAAAGAAAGAAAGTTAAGAAACAGAAAGAGAGGGCGGGAGGGAGGAAGGAAGAAGAATGAAAAGAAGAATGGGAAAAAAGTTAAGACAGAAAGAAAGGAAGGAAAGTTAAGAAAGAAAGAAGGGAAGAAAGAAGGAAGGAAGAAAAAAGAAAGAAAGTTAAGAAAGAGAAAGAAAGAGAGGGAGGGAGGAGGGAAGGAAGAAGGAGGAAAAGAAAGAAGAATGAAAAGAAAGAAGGGAAAAAAGAAAGTTAAGAAAGGAAGGAAGGAAAGTGAAGAAAGAAAGAAAGAAGGAAGGAAGGAAGGAAGGAAGGAAGGAAGGAAGGAAGGAAGGAAGAAAAAAGAAAGTTACAAAAGAAAGAAAGAAAGAAAGAAAGAAAGAAAGAAAGAGAGCAAGGAAGGAAGGAACAAACTTTCTGACCAAAGCATTCGCTGGCTGGGGAATTCTGGGAGTTGAAGTCCAGACATCTTCAAGTAGCCAAGTTTGAGAAACTCTGACTTAACAACTGTGTGACTAATTTAACAACAGTCATAAAACGGGGCACAGCTCTCACGTAACAAATTTCCCTTCCCCTCCCCTCCCCTCCCCTCCCATTCTTTTATATTTAAGAATGGAGCCATTGGTAAGATTTAGAACAAGCAGGTTTCAACTCCATCTTATGAAACTTAGAGGTTGTTTCCACCAAAACTGGACATGAGAATTTTTTCTAGATGGTTAGGAAATCCTCGCTGGCCTGTGGTTAGAAATCCTTCAAGAGATGAAATTATTGTCTGATCCGAGAAGAAGCAGGAATTTTGGTCTTTCCCCTCCTGTTTGTTCAAGATTAGAAGCCGTTTTTCTCTTGAAAAGAATATTGTGCAAATCCCAGCCATATATTATACGCTCCACTGCACGTCTGCTTGTAATACAATATCCAGGCTTCAAGTCGAGCTCGTGCAAATCATATATTTTTTTGGCAGCGTTTTACACAATTACTTCGTTATTCTTTCTGCCAGTTCTGTGTTTTGGATTCCTCTGTCTAGCCTGTAATCTGGAAGCTGTCAAGTAGTTTCCCATCCAAATCCTAACCAGCCTTGACCCTGCTTAGCTTCCTCAATGAGCCGAGGTTGGTTCAACGTTATAATGTCTCGAATCTGCTTGGAATCTTCCAGAAAGAACTGGAGGCGTCTACTCTAACGAACAGAAGGTCTACGGGTGACACGATAGATGATTAGATAGATAGATAGATAGATAGATAGATAGATAGATAGATAGATAAATAGATAGATAGTGTGAGAGAGAGAGAGAGAGAGACAGACAGACAGACAGACAGACAGACAGACAGATTAGATAGGTAGATACAGTCAGACAGATGATAGGGGGGAAGGAGAGAGATTATATATATATATATATATATATATATATATATATATGTGTGTGTGTGTGTGTGTGTGTGTGTGTGTGTGTGTGTTTGTGTGGATGGATGGATGGATGGATGGATGGATGGATAGATAGATAGATAGATAGATAGATAGATGATAGATAGATAGATAGATAGATAGATAGATAGATGATAGATAGATAGATAGATAGATAGATAGATAGATAGATAGATAGATAGATAGATAGATAGATAGGTTTTCACAAAGAAGAGGAGGGGGGTCAAGTTATTTTCCAAAGCACCTTGAAGGCAGGAGAACAAGCAATGGATGGAAACCCACCAAGGAGAAATTCAACCTGGAATTAAGGAGAAATTTCCTAGCAGTGAGGACAATTCATCATGTGAGCAGCTTCTCTCCAAAGGTTATGGATGTCCCATCACTGGAAGAGATTGGAGAGCCATTTAGCAATAGCAATAGCAGTTAGACTTATATACCGCTTCATAGGGCTTTCAGCCCTCTCTAAGCGGTTTACAGAATCAGCATATTGCCCCCAACAACAATCCGGGTCCTCATTTTACCCACCTCGGAAGGATGGAAGGATGAGTCAACCTTGAGCCGGTGAGATTTGAACCGCTGAACTGCAGATAACAGTCAGCTGAAGTGGCCTGCAGTACTGCACCCTAACCACTGCGCCACCTCGGCTCTCCACTGCGCCACCTCGCCACCTCTTGTATAGAGCCGGGATGGCAAACCTATGGCACGTGTGCCCACAGTGGCACATGAAGCCATGTTGCCCAACACGTATGGCCTTTCCTGTTTTTCTTCAGGGTTTTTGGTGTGCATGCACATGCGAGGATCAGCTGTCCTTTGCGCCAAAAAGGTTCCCGATCACTACTATAGAGTCTCCTGCTTGAGCAGGGGGCGCTGTGTGTGTGTGGGGGGGGGGGGGGGGTGTTCAACTAAAAGACTCCTAAACTCCCTTCCAAAGCTGAACAGATTGACTTTGAAAATAAAGCATAGAGAGGAATCGGTGTACTTCAAGACATGGGGAAGATTTTATGAATGGTTAGAGAAAGTCATACGGAAAAGAAAGTATGGAACCCAGACAAGATGCCATTAAGTAGAAAAGGAGGGGGAACAGGGGGGGAAATAGGGAAGAAAATAATTTTAAGTATATATTCAAAAGTAAGATACAAAGGGGAAAAACATAATCAGGATAGATTTGAGAAGGAAAGGGAACAAGGAATGATATTCAACTATTCTGGGTCTGCGGAAATACCACCCCAAGAAAATAAAAATTAAGAGCTGGAAGAGACACCTACAACAATAGAAAAAGAAAGGAAGAGAGAAGGTGAGGGGGAGGAAGATGGAAGGGAGAAGGAGGGAAGGAGCGAGGATGGGAAGGGGGAGAGGAAGAGAGGGTATGGGAGAGGTAAGGGAAGATGGAAGGAAAGAAGAAAGGAAGGAAGAAAGTAGAGAAGGGGGAAAATAATAATATATAATTATAAATTCAAAAGTAAAATACAAAGGGGGGAAAACATAATCAGGATAGATTTGAGAAGGAAAGGGAACAAGGAATGATATTCAACTATTTTTGAATCTGCGTAAATACTCCCCCAAGAAAATGAAAATTAAGAGCTGGAAGAGAAAACTACAACAATATAAAAAGGAAGGAAGAGAGGAGGAGAGGAAGAAGAGGGAAAGAAGATAGAGGTGAGGAGAGGAAGATGGAAAGGGGAAGGAGAGAGAGTAGAAAGGGGAAGAGGAAGTGCTGAGGAGGGAAGAGGTAAGGGAAGAAGAAAGGGGAAGGAGAGAGGAAGGAAGAAAGTAGAGAAGGGAGGGAGGGAGAGAAAGGAAGAGTTGAGAGGAGATGAGAGGAAGAGGAGGGAAGGAAGATAGGAGGAGAAGAAGATGGAAGGGAGAAGGAGGTAGGAAGGGGAAGAGGAAGAGAGGAGGGGAGAGGTAAGGGAGGAGGAAGGAAAGAAGAAAGGAAGGAAGGAAGTAAAGAAGGGAGGGAGGGAGAAAAGAAAGGGAAAAGAAGGTGGTATCAAAACCGAAAAGGAATGATAAACAAAGCAACCCAAATGGTCTGTTACAACTCTGTAAATGGAATGACAAATGTATAAGAACGACAACTGTAAAAAAAGAATAATAACTATGTGAACGTATAGCTAGAATTGTATATAGAGAACAACAAATGAAAAAAAAAAACCTTTCCCCCCAAAACCCCTCCCTTCCAAACCTATATCCTCATCTTCTGATCTGCCTAGGATACTGCTGATCTAGATGATCTCCAAAGTACCCTTTGGCCATTGCCATCTGGAGTCCATGGACCCCCCAAAACTGTACCTTGCTCTGAAATCCCACTGGAGAAAATGTTCTTCGTTTTGTCTGTGCCCGGAGGGAGATCATAACGAGCCAGCAGAATTTTGCCCGCGCATGGCTAGATGTAATTAAAGATCTCACATCGTTGGGTCTCGTGGGATGTAAATTGCCGCTCACTGCGAGCCAAAGAGGCCTCTAGTTTGTTAACAACAAAGAAGTTGGACCTAGATGCTGGAGATGTGATTGTGTTGATGCTACATATTACCATATATGGTGGACTTGTAAAAAGGTTAAAGCATTCTGGATAAAAATATGGTGGGTTATGCAAAACGTTCTTTAAAAGAGGATAAAGTTTACCCCTCAGTTATTCCTGTTAGGTATAACTACTGATTGTACTGTTATAGAGAATAACTTGATTTTGTATTTAATAACGGCAGCAAGACTGTTGGTGGCGCAATACTGGAAGAAGGAAGATTTGCCTACTATTCAAGAATGGACATTAAAAGTAACAAACTTAGCGGAGATGGCTAAAATATCAGCATATCTTAAGGATCACTCAGATGAGAAATATAAACTGGAGTGGAGGAGATAATAGCAATAGCAATAATAGCAGTAGACTTATATAACGCTTCATAGGCCTTTCAGGTCTCTCTAAGCGGTTTACAGAGAGTCAGCATATTGCCCCCAACAATCTGGGTCCTCATTTTACCCACCTCGGAAGGATGGAAGGCTGAGTCAACCCTGAGCCGGTGAGATTTGAACCGCTGACCTGCTGATCTAGCAGTAGCCTGCAGTGCTGCATTTAACCACTGCGCCACCTTGGCTCTTATGGATGGATTGACTATATTCAAAATAAATACGGGACTAAGAAATTCCAGATAGTTTATGACTGAAAAGGCGAGCAACGATATAATCTGTTTAGAGTTAGCCTAACAAAAGAGGAGTTAAAGCTCAAATGAAAGATGATACTAACTTTCTTTAAGTTTATTCTAGAATATGTTTGTTAAAGATCGATACCCTGTATTTGTTCTGGGAAGTCGGGGGGGGGGGAAACATTGGGAGGGGTTTGGGTTTGGGTGGGGAGGGTGGGGGAGGAGAGGTAAATATTTGTAAAAGCTTTTTTTAAATTTAAAAAAACCAAAGAAGTTGGATGTCCAGAAGAAGGATTCTCCTGAGATGACTGAAAGACCAGCAAAAGGCTTGGAACATTTCTGATATCCAAAAGATGCCTACTGCATCTCTTTGGGCTGCCCCAAAGAAGAGGGAGTCAAGCTATTCTCCAAAGCTTCTGAAAGCAAGGCAGGAAGCAATGGGTGGAAACTAATCAAGGAGAGAAGCAACCTAGAACTAAGGAGAAATTTCCTGACAGTGAGAACAATTAACCAGTGGGATAATTTTACTCCAAGACGTTGTGGGTGCACCAAAACATTTAATATGTGTGCGTTGTTTAATGGGCTGTTAAATTGGCCATGCCCACCTAGTCACATGACCTAGCCACACCCACCCAGTCACATGACCCAGCCACGCCCACCCAGCCAGTGCAGCCCCACCCCCAACAGTCTGAGGGACCGAGGAATTGGTTTGAGGACCCCTGCCTTACATTTTCCAGGATGGCCCAGTGGGTCAGATTTGACCACATCGCAGGCCAGATCCGGCCCACGGTCCTTGCGTTTGACACCCCCTGCACTGGTGGGCCATAACCCACAGGTTGGGGACCCCTTGGACTAGAAGACCTCCAAGGTCCCTTCCGGCCCTATGATTCTAGGGTCTACATTCACCCATGTCATCTCCCTTCACTCCTTAGTGTCACAAGTGGGTCCATTCCAGCCAGAGTAACAGGTTGCAAGAAGTTTTCCTTGAAGGAGAACTAACTTAGCCCGATTGTCCTCAAGAGAGCAGCTTTAGTCACCTTCAGGCTGTCATTCTCCTGGAGGACTAGAGGGGTCGGCCCATCCTCATCGCTCCATCATTCGGATACAGCTGCAGCACTTCTGGAGGGAGGTGGGAGGAAGCTAATTATGACTGATAAATAGGGCTCCTGTTGTTAGCAGTGTCATTGCTTTCACCTTTTTTCGCAGTCCCCTCTTTCCAGCTGATTAATTAATTAGTGCATGGGAAGAATTTCTTTTCCTGTGATCTACAGATAAGACCTTGCACCTTCCTGGGCTAGTTCTGGATTGTTATGATAAGAACATTCATCCCTTCCACGTATCACAGAGGTGTCTCCCTAGGCAATGACTTCTTCTGACCTCCGGAGAATCTTTGGCGGCGTTACCTGACTAACTCATGAGGGCAGGAGAACATCTAAACAACTTGGATGGATCAAGTCACCCAGGGGTGGGTTTCTCGCCCCGTTCCAACCGGTTCGGCTGGAACGGGGCTGGCGGCATCCTTGTGCACGCACGCGGTGCACACATGCGTACTAGCGTCTGCGCGACGCTCCAGCTGCTCCTGGAAGATCGCGCAGGCGCTGTATGCATCCTGCGCATGCGTGGAAGCGCAGAACTCATCAAAACCGGGTAAGGACCGCGGGCGGGCGGGCACGCTCTTTGCCGTTCCCGGAAGTTACTTACTTCCGGGTTCGGCGACCAACCGGTTCGCAGGGACCGCCGCGAACCGGTTGAAACCCACCCCTGAAGTCACCCCACTGTATTACACAATGGACAACCAGATACTTCCACGAACTTGAAGGAAAATAGTGAACTCCTAGGAAGGTCACCAGGAAACCAACCATGACCATCCTTTGGAAGGACAGATCCAGAAACTGAAGCTCATCAGTCAACCCTAAAGGAACTCAACGCTGAGTTGAAGCTCAAATAATTTGGCCAGCTAATTGTCAGAGTTTGTAGCAGCAATCACATCCAGAAAGCACACCCAGGTAACTGAGCCAGCAGGATTCATTAACTTCTCTTTATATATAATATACCACACGAAGTAAATATACAATACCATAAGCAGGTTTTCCAACGTGGTAGCAAATACAAGCAAGCACAGACAGAGGAGAGAACAGTTTCAGTTTCAGTTCAGAGCAGCAGACTAGTTTAGAGCTCGGCAAAGACTCAGAGCTATAGAGCTAAGCCACACCCAGGCTCCTTGCTATCTCCTTGTTACCCACACAGCAAATACTGTTTCAGTTTCCAAACAGCCCTCATTGGCTGACTTAGTTGCTATGCCTATTCATTGGCTGACCATGTCTTCCAAGTCATGAACTCTCACACACTGACACTAATGAGAAGAGAGGACTCCTGGGAGAAGACCCTGGTATTGGGAAAGATGGAAGGCAAAAGGAGAAGGGGACAGGAGAAGAGGAGATGGTTAGATGGGAGTCATCAACACAATGAACATGAATTTGGGCAAACTCTGGGAGACAGTGGAGGATAGGGGGACCTGGCATGCTGTGGTCCTTGGGGGTTATGGAGAGTTGGACACAACTTAGCAACTTAGCAACCGAACAACAAGATGTTCACTAAGAAACTGGCATTCAAGCTTACATAGCTGTTATGATTTTGGAAACAAGAACTGTCTATCTAATAGCTGCGGTTAGTTCAATCCTAATTGAGTTTGTCCTCTTTAATACTGTACTGTCTAAACGTATTTAATACCAAACACTTTTGTTGACACCAGATATGCTATTCATTATATATATATAAAATGTAAAAGCCAAGTATCACTCACTCATCACGAAATCTCCACAACCATGAAACCTACAAACTTGAAATTTGGCACGTATGCTCCTCTTGGTTTCTTAGTGCTCGCTAAGAAAGGATTTTTCAAAATGGTCATAGGATCATTAATATTTTATATAAGGTAATTAACATACTCTGATGTTAAGGAGTTCTACTCCCCCTCCCCACCTGCAAAGAACTCCGTTCCAACTGCCAGTTGCCTTATATTAACATACTCTGATGCTAAGACTTTCTACTCCCCCTCCCCACCTGAAAAGAACTCTGTTCCAACTGCCAGTTGCCTTATATTAACACGCTCTGATGCTAAGGAGTGAGACATTCCACTGCCCCTCCCCACCTGAAAAGAACTCTGTTCCAACTGCCATTGCCTCACATTCTGTTACCTCAGTTCAAACTGGCAGACGTTCCACTTCTTCACTCAGGAGCGTTCTGGGGCTCTTTACAATACTAAATGTCGGTATCTCACCACAATGTCTACACCTTCCACCTATGGAACTGTTTCCGGACTCAAGGCGGCGGGAGCGATATCCCCTTATGTGTTTCAATCTGAGCCAACGGATTGAACCGGAGTGAACCGGATTTCTCCTGCCTGGCCCGATCACGTAGTTTCATCACGAGGCACACATATCCAGCTAGTAAAGGGTATAGTTCTTGCTGTCTCTCTCTGATAATAGTGCTATCTGGAGATGACCTTCTCCAGAACATTAGAAAGAAACTCAATCTGGGACCACCTCACCTGCCTTTGGTGTAAAACAGAGACAAAATGCTACCAAGGTTCTGAAAACCAAGGAAGGATAATTCCAGTATTCCTTGTCGAATCTGTTTCCTGACTTGGTTGACCTCAAAGGTTGAGATTCCCCTCAATCAGTGAAAAACAGAATATAGAATGAGAGAGTTGAAAAGGGCCTTAGAGGTCTGCTAGTCCAACCCTCTGCTCCAGAAGGAAACCCTACACCAGGGGTGTCAAACTGGATCTCTTCGAGGGCCGAATAAGCATTGTAATTCTCCTTTGCAAGATGGGGTGGTGGTGGTTTGGGAGGGAGTGGGGGAGATGGGAAAGTTGCCTCCTGGAGAACCCCACAGGCCAAAACAGGGCACAAGCCCAGAGGTGGGATTCACTTACCTTCCCTACCAGTTCACAGACGTGAGCACACTCACACACGCCTTGGCTGTCCACGCACACTGCGTTCTGTGCATGTACAGTGCTCACACATTACATTGGGGCAGGTGGGCGGAGCCTCCTGCAGCCACCACTACTGGTCCCCCAGAACCAGCTGAATGCCACCTCTGCGTAAAGCTCCAGCATGGCCTCACCGACCTCCTGCAGCCTTCTGTTGGCCAAATCAGGGTGTGCAGGGGCCTCGTGAGGAAGGGAGAGAGGAAGGGAGGGAGGAAGGGGGAAGGGAGGAAGGGAGGGATGGAGGGAGGGAAGGGAAGGAGGGAAGGGAAGGAGGGAAGGGAGGGAGGGAAGGGATGAAGGGAGGGAGGGAAGGGATGGAGGGAGGGAAGGAGGGAAGAGGGAAGGGATGGAGGGAGGGAGGAAGGGATGGAGGGAAGGGAGGGAGGAAAGGATGGAGGGAAGGGAGGGAGTGAAGGAGAGAAGGGAGAAAGGGAGGGAAGTAGGTGAGGAAGGGAGAGATGGAGGGAAGGGAGGAGAGAAGGGAGGGAGAGAAGGGAGGGAAAGAAGGAGGGAAGGGAGGAAGAGAGAGAGGGAGAGAAGGAAGGAGGGAAGGACAGAAGGACGGGAGGGAGGGAAGGACAGAAGGGAGGGAGAGTGAGAGGGAAGGAAGGAAGGAAAGAAAGAAAGAAAGGATGGATGGATTTCCTGGAGAATTTCTCCTTTTCTAGGAAAAAAACCCCGAATGAAGCGTTTCCTTGATCCTTCCTTCCTTGCCAGAAGCGAGAGTGATTTCCTGCAAGGATTCTATTTGACTTAAAGCCAAGAGGGTCCCATTTATATTTCCCCAGCCCATTTTCACCCCGTCTTCATGGACTCCGGCTAATTGCACGTTTACATAAATCCTAATTGGGGATATTCTTGGATAGAAGGCCCTTAAACCTACTATGGTGTATTCTGGGTTCCTCCTCCTCCCCCCCCCCACTAATGAGGTTTATACTATGACAAACATTTTAACTCTGTTGTTCTAATTCATTAACATAATGGGCAATATAATAAGCAGTTCTGGTAATAAACTCTAATAAAGTGAAAAAAAGACAGACTTGTCTGTGGGGCCTGTTGCTCTAAGCCATGTGCACTCAAGGCCTGCTTCAGACGGACTCAGAGGTTCCTCACTTGGAGACTTCTGTCAATCAAAGAGCAATCGCACTTACACTTAGATATACCGCTTGAAAACAGTGCTTTACAGCCCCCTCTAAGCGGTTTACAGAGTCAGCCTCTTGCCCCCCCCCCCCCAGCAATCTGGCTCCTCATTTTACCCACTTTTACATACATACATACATGCATGCATACATACACACACACACACACATACACACATACATGTGTGTATGTATATGTATATATGTGTATGTGCATGCATGTGTGTGTATGTGTGTATGTGTGTATGTGTATGTGTATATATGCATGTGTATGTGTATATATGTGTATGTATGTAGATGCATGTGTATGTATGTGTGTATGTATGTATGGGCATGTGCATATATATGTATCTATACATATATGTATGTGTATATGTATGTATGTGTATGTACGTGTGTATGTATGTGTCTATGTATGTGTATGTGTATATGTTTGTATGTATGCGCATGTGTATGTATGTGTATGCATGTGTGTATGTATGTATGTGCATGTGCATGTGCACGTACATGTGTGTATGTGTGTGTATGTGTGTATGCATATGTATGTATGTGTATGTATGTGTATGCATGTGTGTATGTATGTATGTGCATGTGCATGTACATGTGTGTATGTGTGTATGCATATGTATGTGTATACATATGTATGTGTATGTATGTGTGTATGTAGGTGTGTATGTATGTGTGTGTATGTCTATGTGTATGTGTATGTGTAAACGTAAATGCATATGTATGTATGCATGTGTATGTGTATATATGTGTGTGTTTGTATATATGTATGTGTTTGTGTCTCTGTGTGTGTGTGTACATATATATATTCTTTTTGCAGACTGTGAAGAAAGTCTCCAAATTGCACACCCATTTGGCAATCAAGCCCATTAACGTGTCAGGAGTTGCAGTTATTCTGTAATAATTGATGGTTCTGTCTAGTGCTGGAGAGGAAAATACAGTCAGAGATTGTGCGGAAAGAGGAGATAGGCATGGAGGAATTTATGTCCCCTTTGAGAGAGAGAAAAAAAATGTGAGTCTCCTTGCAGAGATCAGCCTCCTTAACATGGTTATAGCTAGAGGAATGGAATAGAAAAAAAGATGTGGAGACTCTGGAAAGAGTGCAGAGAAGAGCAACAAAGGTGATTAGGGGACTGGAGGCTAAAACATATGAAGAACGGTTGCAGGAACTGGGCATGGCTAGTCTAGTGAAGAGAAGGACTAGGAGTAACATGATAGCAGGCTTCCAATAGTTGAGGGGCTGTCATAAAGAAGAAGGCATCAAACAGGGCTGAAATCCAGCAGGTTCTGACAGGTTCTGGAGAACCACTAGTGGAAATTTTGAGTAGTTCGGAAAACCGGCAAACGCCACCTCTGGCTGGTCCCAGAGTGGGGAGGGAATGGGGATTTTGCAGTATCCTTCCCCTGCCACACCCACCAAGCCACACCCACAGAACCGGCAGTAAAATATATTGAATTTCACCACTGGGGTCAAGCTATTCTCCAAAGCACCTGAAGACAGGAGAAGAAGCAATAGATGGAAACTAATCAACGAGGGAAACAACCTAGAATTAAGGAAACATTTTCTGACAATTAGAACAATCAACCAATCAAACAACTTGCCTCCAGAACTTGTGGCTGTCCCAACACTGGAAGTTTTTAAGAAGACAACCGTTTTGGTCTCAAAGGATATAAGGGTCTCTTGTTGGAGCAGGGGGTTGGTCTAGAAGACCTCCAAGGTCCCTTCCAACTCTGCTATTCCATTTTTAAGTGGTTTATTTATGAGCAGATACCCATAGGATACTACAAACATTTGCTGGGCATTAAAAAAACAAGCAAAGAAGAATTGAATTTGAGAGGAAGAGAGAGAGAGAAAAACCACCCCAGGCTTCCTGTAAATTAATGGAATGAGAAATGACAAATCAATTAGTAGATGACAACTATAAGATAGACAGAGACTTGCTTGGAAATGTAAAAAAATAATAATACTATGTTCCTTTTGCAAAATTCCATTGTAACTCCTCGGTATTAAATTCTCTAATTACATCATCATTCTCCCCTCCCCCCCCACTCCACATCCAGGTAATATAGGCAGGTTACCTCACTAATGAGCCCAGCTAAACTCAAGGAATGTCTATTTAATATAAATATATCAAAACTGAAATGTTTCACCAGGAAGGGGGGGAAAAAAAGACTCATTAATGCCAACATGAAGAATAGTATTCCCCCAGCAAGAAATGTCAAAACAAAGCTTTTTTTTTTTTTTGCTAAAGCATTAACATTAAAAAGAAGAAGAAGAAGAAGAAGAAGAAGAAAAGAAAGAAGAGAAGAGAGGAAAATTAGAGGACCTTTTTCATGTGAAGTGAACGATTCCTTAGAAACATCCGCTTCCCAATGGCTGCGGATTCTTTGACACCTGCTGGCCTTCTGAACTCAATGGGCATTTTGTCTCATTGAAAAGATTGGATTGGATTGGATTTATTTCATTTATATGCCGCCCTTTTCCCCGAAGGGGACTCAGGGCGGCATATAAATGAAATAAGGGAAGGGGATACAGAGAGGGGGATAAAAAGACAAGACATAACAATACAAAATTTAAAACACACAACAACCATACCATTCGAGAAGGGGGGCAACAGCTCTTTAGCCCCAGGCCTGCCGGAACAGCCAGGTTTTAAGGGCTTTGCGGAAGGCCTGGAGGGTGGTGAGGGTTCGAATCTCCACGGGGAGCTCGTTCCAGAGGGTCGGAGCAGCCACAGAGAAGGCTCTCCTCCGGGTAGTCGCCAGTCGACACTGGCCGGCGGATGGAATTCGGAGGAGGCCTAATCTGTGTGATCTAATCGGTCTAGTGGAGGTAATTGGCAAAGGATAAGTAGCCCCCAATAGAATACAAGCAGGAGACACTACACCATTTCAGACAATGTTTGTCCAATCTCACCTTCACACTAGAGCTGGAAGGGACCTTGGAGGTCTTCTAGTCCAACCCCTGCTCAAGGAAGAGACCTTGTACCAGTGATGGAGAACCTGTGCCCTTTCTACGGGCACGTCAGTCGTTGTCCAGCTCAACTCCACACACCTCCTGCCAGCCAACTGGTTCTCGGGTCTGTGCTGTGCATGCTGGAGATGCGCACACATGCGTGGGGGCGGGGGTGGAGTCATGCACACATGTGCAGGGTCGTGTGGCTAATCCTAACCCCCCGTGCCTCATTTTTGGTTTTAGGAGATTTCAGGAAGGTCTGCTAGGCTCCAAAATGGGCCGAAGGGGTGTGTGTGATGCCCCCACCTCCCCTGTGGCCTGTTTTTGGTTCCAGGAGACTTCAAGGAAGCCTGCTAGGTCCAAAACGGGGCAGGAGGGGTGGTGTCCCATGCATAAACAGGGGAGAGCAGGGTGTCATGCGCACATGCCCAGGGAGGTGGGGTGCATTGCATTATGGGTGTGGGCATGCGCACGATTTCAGCACGCGAGGAGTAAAAAGTTGGCCATCACTATCTCATACCATTCCAGACAATGGTTGTCCAATCTCATCATCATAATAGAACTGGAAGGGACCTTCGAGGTCTTCTAGTCCAGCTCCCTGCTCAAGCAGAAGACCCTATGCCATTCCAGGCAATGGTTTTCCAATCATCCTTAGAATAGAGCTGGAAGGGACCTTGGAGGTCTTCTAGTCCAGCTCCCTGCTCAAGCAGGAGACCCTATGCCATTTCAGGCAATGGTTTTCCAATCATCCTTAGAATAGAGCTGGAAGGGACCTTGGAGGTCTTCTAGTCCAGTTCCCTGCTCAGGCAGGAGACCCCATGCCATTCCAGGCAATGGATGTCCAATCATCCTTAAAATATAGCTGAAAGGGACCTTGGAGGTCTTCTAGTCCAGCTCCCTGCTCAAGCAGGAGACCCTATGCCATTCCAGGCAATGGATGTCCAATCATCCTTAGAATATAGCTGAAAGGGACCTTGGAGGTCTTCTAGTCCAGCTCCCTGCTCAAGCAGAAGACCCTATGCCATTCCAGGCAATGGATGTCCAATCATCCTTAGAATATAGCTGAAAGGGACCTTGGAGGTCTTCTAGTCCAGCTCCCTGCTCAAGCAGGAGACCCCATGCCATTCCAGGCAATGGATGTCCAATCATCCTTAGAATATAGCTGAAAGGGACCTTGGAGGTCTTCTAGTCCAGCTCCCTGCTCAAGCAGAAGACCCTATGCCATTCAAGGCAATGGTTTTCCAATCATCCTTAGAATATAGCTGAAAGGGACCTTGGAGGTCTTCTAGTCCAGTTCCCTGCTCAAGCAGGAGACCCTATGCCACTTCAGGCAATGGTTGCCCAACCTCATCATCTGAAATGAGCTAGAAGGGACCTTGGACATCTTCTAGTCCATGCCCCTGTTCAAGCAAGAGATCCAACACCATTCTGGACAAATGGCGGTCCCATCTCTTCTTAAAAACCTCCAGCGATGGACCATTTCCCGATTTCCAGAGGTAAGCCCATCCTACCAAGTAATTGTTCCCACGGTCAGGATGTTTCTCCTTAAATCTAGGTTGGATCCCTCTGTAATGATCTCCCACCTCCAGCCAATCTGAAATAACCCCCTGCCCCCCACACACACACCACGCACAGAGGTTGGAGTGATTCTAGTGTAGATTTGGCGCAGTGGTTAGAGTGCAGCACTGCAGGCCACTTCAGCTGACTGCTATCTGCAGTTCGGCGGTTCAAATCTCACCGGCTCAAGGTTGACTCAGCCTTCCATCCTTCCGAGGTGGGTGAAATGAGGACCTAGACTGTGGGGGCGATATATGCTGACTCTGTAAACCGCTTAGAGAGGGCTGAAAGCCCTATGAAGTGGTATATAAGTCTAACTGCTGTTGCTATTGCTATTGCTATTGCTATTGCTATTGCTATTGCTATTGCTATTGCTATCTATCTATCTATCTATCTATCTATCTATCTATCTATCTATCTATCTATCTATCTATCTATCATCTATCTATCTAATCATATCTATCTATCTATCTATCTATCTATCTATCTATCTATCTATCTATCTATCTATCTATCTATCTATCTATCTATCTTAGATAAGAGCCGAGGTGGTGCAGTGGTTAGGGTGCAGTACTTCAGGCCACTTCAGCTGATTGCTATCTGCAGTTCGGCAGTTCAAATCTCACCGGCTCAAGGTTGACTCAGCCTTCCATCCTTCCGAGGTGGGTGAAATGAGGACCCAGACTGTGGGGGGCAATAATGCTGACTCTGTAAACCACTTAGAGAGGGCTGAAAGCCCTATGAAGCGGTATATAAGTCTGCTATTGCTGCTAGATTTTAATTTGGAGAGCTGGGAAGGATGGGGTCGGAATGGTTTTTTTTTTCCTTTTTTTTTCCAGGCTCCCCCCTCCCCTCTCTCTGGCAGCTCCACTCCCTCTGCCCCCTCGGAGCTCTCAAGTTCCCTTGATGCTGGCCCGGACTCCGACGCCTCCTTGTCGTTTGATTCGATTGCTGGAGGGAATGGCAGCCTACAGGCAACAACAAGTGCAGGGAGGCCACTTTACGGACCATAGGACAGAGAAGAAATGCTCTCCCTTGTCATGACTGATGATCTCATGCCATCCTCTCTAGCCAAAGACTGACTCATAGGGTTGGCTATCGTGAGCAAAACGTGAGCTCATCACAAGCCATTGTTTGAGAAATGGGAATCGATTTTGCTTTCAAGTGTTTCTGGGCTTGGCCTAACAGCGGCCACTTCCTCAACTTCTGGCCAGCTTTTTGCCACGATGCATAATGTGGAAGGACGTTGCACATGGTGTCCCATCTCATTTCCTCTTGTGGGAAGTGGAGTTTCTCACCTTACAGAATAACAGACATAGACAATTCTTGAAATTCTTCTCCTTCGTATAACAGAACAACTGAATAACAGAGTTGGAAGGGACCTTGGAGGTCTTCTAGTCCAACCTCCTGCTCAAGCAGGAAACCCTCTACCATTTCAGACAAATGCTTATCCAATATATTCTTTAAAAACTTCCAGTGATGGAGCACCCAAAACTTCTGGAAGCAAGTCGTTCCGTTGATCGTTCTCCCTGTCAGGAAATGTCTCTTTAGTTCTAGGTTGCTCTTCTCCTTGATTAGTTTCCATCTGTTGCTTCTTGTCCTGCCCTTTGGTCCTTTGGAAAATAAGTTGACTCCTTCTTATTCTTTCTTGTTCTATTGGAAGATTGCTATCATGAAAAGCTGCCTGGAAAAGCCAAGGCAAATCATCAAAACCATCAAAAAGTGGAAGTTAGAATATTTTGGACATGTGATGTGACACCGGGAAAAATGTGTCCTCCTTCATTTAACCCTCCAGGGAAAGATTGAAGGCAAATGAGGTCCAGGCAGAAGAAGAACATCGTTGGCTTCAAAATCTAAGGGACCGGTTTGGACAAAACTCAACAGAACTTTTTTTAAAAATAAAAATAGGATTACCAACATGATCCTATTATGTTGGCGATTAAGAAGATATTGGAAACCATTTATCTGAAGTGGTGTAAGGTTTCCTGCCTAAGTAGGGGGTTGGACTAGAAGATCTCCAAGGTTCCTTCCAACTCTGTTATTCTGTTCTATTCTATTCCATTCCATTCTATTTTATTCTATCCCCAACATCCAATGATGGATATGGCAGGAGGAGGAGGAGGAGGAGGAGGAGGAGGAGGAGGAGGAGGAGGAGGAGGAGGAGGAGGAGGAGGAGGAGGAGGAGATGGAGAAGGAGAAGAAGGAGGAGGAGGAGAAGAAGAAGAAGAAGAAGAAGGAGAAGGAGAAGAAGGAGGAGGAGGAAAAGATGGAGAAGGAGAAGGAGAAGAAGGAGGAGGAGAAGATGGAGAAGGAGAAGGAGAAGAAGGAGGAGGAGGAGGAGGAGGAGGAGAAGAAGGAGGAGGAGGAGGAGAAGATGGAGAAGGAGCAGGAGAAGGAGAAGAAGGAGGAGGAGCAGAAGAAGAAGGAGAAGGAGGAGAAGGAGGAGAAGGAGGAGGAGATGGAGAAGGAGAAGAAGGAGTAGGAGAAAAAGAAGGTTATCTCTAGTCCTTCTTTTCCTTAGAGTAGACATAACCAATTCTTGAAACTGCCCTTCACATAACAGAACAACTGAATAACAGAGTTGGGAGGGACTTTGGAGGTCTTCTACTCCAACCCCCTGGTCAAGCAGGAGACACCAATACCATTACAGACAAGTGGCTGTACAGACTCTTCTTAAAAACCTCCAGTTTTGGAGCAACCATAATTTCTGGAGGCAAGCTGTCCCACTGATTGATGGTTCTCACGGTCAGAAAATCCTAAACGACCTCCAGCCCAGGAAAATGACTTCATGGGGTTCATGCAAGATGTTAAAACAAAGGCTGGGATTTTGCAGGAAACCATTGGTTTGTTTGTTCGTTCGTTCGTTCATTCGTTTCAAGAGTGTGAAGATCTGCCCGTGAATCTCAGGGACTCTGTGCCCAGTCTTTCCTTGCACAGCTCCTCCTTTGGAAAATATTGACATGGCAGCTTTCCATGCTAGATAAGGTCTGTGGTCATAAATATTCCTTTGAAATTCTGTTTGCCAGGCCTTGGCTGAATGTGAACGAGAGGAATTCACATTCATTTAATAAAAAGGGTTTTTTGTCGGGACCAGGAATCTGCTTTGTGCTTTTTGGGGAAGCCTGGGTCAGAACGATCTCAGCTGATCATCCCTTTCTGGAACTGACGACGTTACCTCGTCACTTCACAACTGCCTCCCTTGGCAATGGAAACTTTGGGGCCCAATGACTACCTATAATGCATTCGGACAGCACAGTGAGCACGTCATGCCAATGTTGCCCACATGGAAAGACAAAGCTCCTTCAGGAAGCTCTGATTCTTGCCTGGCCTTGTCATCTCACCTTGAGATGCTATTTTTGGACCGAAGAGAGTGCGTCAGGCACACCATTGAGAGGAATGACTCACACAGCTGCATCTCCACCGGAGTCAGGAGCCAGACACTCTTGATGAGCATCTCAAGTTCACAAGGATGCAAGGTGGAATGGTTGCTACCAGGAAGTGAGACATCTGGACAGGCAGGAAGGAATGAGAGGACCACAGACCCACCTATGGTTGGCAGTCTCACTCCATCAACTATACCCGATGTCCAACTTCTCATAGTCCATCTTTAATGTATTCCAAAAGTTCAGAGAAGAGCAACTAAGATGATTGAAGGCCTGGAGATTGAAGCCTATGAAGAACGGCTGCAGGATTTGGGATTGGCTAGTTTAAAGAAAAGAAGAATTAGGGGAGACACAATAGCAGTTTTTCAATATTTGAGGGGCTGCTACAAAGAGGGGGGGGTGTCAATCTATTCTCCAAAGGACCAGAGGGCAGGACAAGAAGCCATGGATGGAAACTCATCAAGGAGAGAAGCAATCTG
>NC_045543.1:147250079-147322579 GCF_009769535.1 Thamnophis elegans | reverse complement strand
GAACAGGTTCCAAAAGGTACGCTAAATTTCACAAACCGGTTCTGGCGTACCGGTGAGAACCAGGAGAAACCCACCCCTGCTGAGCACCCCCACACATGCTCACATTTGCGAACCAGTAGGGACGCAGTGGCTCAGGGGCTAAGACACTGAGCTTGTTGATCAGAAAGGTCGGCAGTTCGGCGGTTCGAATCCCTAGTAACAGAGTGAGCTCCCGTGACTTGTCCCAGCTTCTGCCAACCTAGCACTTTGAAAGCACATAATAATGCAAGTAGAAAAATAGGAACCACCTTTGGTGGGAAGGGAACAGCGTTTAAAGCACTTTTGGCATTTAAGTCATGCCAGCCACATGACCACGGAGACGTCTTCAGACAGTGCTTTGAAATGGAGATGAGCACTGCCCCCTAGAGTCAGGAACATCTATCCCATATGTGCGAGGAGAACCTTTACCTTTTGTCAAAAATCATAATTTCATGGAAACCTAGGAGGGGGGGGTCTATTTTCATAATCACACGACCCCCTTAAGAGTCTTAAGTTTGCTTCTGTATTCTGAATGTTAATTCCGACCTCCGCTCTTCGTTATTACCATTATTTTTTTTCAAAAAAAAAAAAAAAAGTCGGACAACTTTTGTTGTTGTGTGTGTCCCCCCCCCCCCCCCGTTTTAGCCAACTTTTTGAGAACCTTCCTGGGAAAAGCAACTGATTACTTTGCGGGGGAAGCATGCAGACTGTTAAATGAAGCTTTGGGAATCCAAGCTCATAAATCATAAAAGCGGTTCTGCGTTTGAGCCGAGATTTAAATTCCTAAATGGCTTTTACAAGACCTATTGACAATGCCCTTTTGATGATGATTAAAAACAACGAAAACAAAAAAAAAAAGTAAACAGCAGCCACAAAGTTGGAATTTGAACATTTGCCGGCTGGGACCGTCCCTTCCTTGGCCTCTGCGGGAGCGAAGAGAAGAACAGCCACATAGCCCTCTCTCTAAGGGGAAACTGCCGAGAGTTTGTAAAATTAAATATGTATGATTCCGCTTTGTTCCTTCGCGCACCCTCGACGGTTTTTTTTTTTTAAAGAAGAAAAAGGAAGAAAGAGGAAGAAGGAAGAAGGGAGGGGGCCCAATTGCAAAAAAAGGGGGAAAAAAGGAAAACTAGGCGGCCGTATTTGCATAAGAAAGGCAAATCGACAACAACAAATTGTCATTGTGTTCATAGCTGATAATTGCAGAGATGACAACCAGGGATGCGTCTTTATTCTACGCTCCCTTGGGCCGCCAGCTTTCATGGCGTTCGAGATAGAGAGGAAATGTGACTCTTGCCGACTTTGACAAAAATAAAAATGAACCTGAGCTCGTTTTCCCCAGGAGTTGGGAAGGAGGGCGGGTGGGGAAGCAAGGAAAGGAAAGGAAGGATAAATTAAGCCACAAGGAGACAGACAAATGCTCAGCTGGCAGGGAAAGACAGTAGGCAGGAAGTCCTCGACTTAGGATGGTTCCCTTAGTGACTAGTGCGAGGTTACAACAGCGCTGGAATTTAAAAAAAGGTATTTACGACCACCTTTTTACATTGCAAAATAGGAGCCACCTTTGGTGGGAAGGTAACAGTGTTCCATGCGCCTTTGGCATCTACATGCCGGCCACATGACCACGGGGACGTCTTCGGTTTCGAAACGGAGATGAGCGCTGCCCTCTAGAGTTGGGAACGACTAGCATATATGTGCAAGGGGAACCTTTCCCTTCAGTTTAATCAAAAGAGGGACTAGGGGTAACATGATCATTGTCTTCCAATATCTCAGGGGTTGCCACAAAGAAGAGGGGGTCAACTTATTTCCCAAAGCACCAGAAGATAAGACACGAAACAATGGATGGAAACTAATCAAGGAGAGAAGCAAGCTAGAACGAAGGAGGAATTTTCTGACAGTGAGAATAATCAATCAGTGGACGACTTTCCTCCAGAAGTTGTAAATGCTCCAAGCCTGGAAACTTTTATAGAAGAGATTGGAGAACCATTTGTCTGAAATGGATCAGGTCTCCTGCTTGAGCAGGGGGTTGGACTAGAAGACCTCTAAGGTCCCTTCCAATTCTGCTATTCTCTTATTCTCTTACAGCTACCTTCTAAATCCAGTTTGCCTGAAAGTGATTGCTTCTCACGCACGATTCCCCCAGGGGAATAAGAAGGAAACGGCGGGGGAGATCAAAGCCGGTTTCAATATTTTTATGAGGTCCTTATTTGCTTTCCCATTCTCTTTTTATCCCCGACATCAATATTGCAGCGATCACAATGAAAAGAAAGGCACAGCCTTGCAGCCTTATTTTGAAGATTGGTTTTCCCGCAGTCAATCCAACATCGCTGCCTTTGGCAACCCTCCCACCCAATCCCGAGGGGGTTTTCTTCGCTTCGTTTTGATTTTAAGCCAGCTTTGGGTTGGGTATCAGGGGTGGGTTCCTGCCAGTTCTAACCTCTTCTATAGAAGAGGTTCCACAAATCTACCCTACCATTTAGAACTGGTTCCCACTCCCTCCCCCCCCGCCCATCCGCACATCATCAAGATGAAGAGCGAGAGGAGGAATTCTGGGAGTTGAAGTCCACAAGTCTTAAAGCTGTCAAGTTTGAACACCCCTGGGTTTTTTTTTCTAAAGGGTTAGAGGTGTAACTTGACAGCTTTAAGACTTGCGTGCTTCAATGGCCAGAGTTCCTGAGCCAACATGACTGGAGGAGGAATTCTGGGAGTTGAAGTCCACAAGTCTTAAAGCTGTCAAGTTTGAACACCCCTGGGGTTTTTTTTTCCCTAAAGGGTTAGGGGTGCGAGGGTCTTGTAACTTGGCAGCTTTAAGACTTGCGTGCTTCAAATGCCAGAGTTTCTGAGCCAACATTTTGGTTGCTAAGCAAGAGCGTTGTTAAGTGAGTTTCACCACATTTTACAAGTTGGCCATGCCCACCCAGTCACATGGCTGGCAAGCCACTCCTACCCAGTCACATGGCTGGCAAGTCACTCCCACCTGGTCACGTGGCCGGCAAGCCACTCCCACAAAGCAGGCCACACCTACAGAAGAGGTTCTAAAAAAAATTGAAACTCGCCACTGTTGGGTAGGTATCCTACAAATTCATCTCATCTTTCCCTGTTAGGGCTGCCATTAAAAGTAGGAGTTCATAGGCATGAAGTTGGAAAACCAGGTCACGAAATAAACTACGTTCACTTTTCCCCACAAAGGGAAAGGAAGGTTTAAGACAGTAAAAAAAAAACCAAATTATATATTTTAAAAAATCAGAAGATCCTGCGTTTTAGGACGTAACAGAAAGGGAAGGATAAAGAAGTAATTGTAATTCTTATTTATAAAATCACAAAATAACTATCACTTCTAAACACCTGATTTGATTAGTTTTTTCCTTGGTTCTAACCTGGACTGAATCTCAGCATCTGGTATCAAATTTGGCATTTCATTAAAAACTAAAAATAGCAAGTAATGTTATAAATCATATATATATATGTATGTATGTATGGTAAAGGTAAAGTTCCCCTCGCACATATGTGCTAGTTGTTCCTGACTCTAGGGGCCGGTGGTCTCACCATCTCCTGGTGATTGGCTCAAATTCACCCAGCTGACTTTCATACCTAAGATGGGACTAGAACTCACCATCTCCTGGTGATTGGCTCAAATTCACGCAGCTGACCATCCTACCTAAGGTGAAACTAGAACTCGCTATTTCCAGCTGATTGGCCCAATGTCAGGCCTGCAATTATATTCCTTTTAGAATTTTGGCCTGCCACACTTTCTCTTATTTCATTATGCTGTTTCATTAGTATAGTCGATGGGAGGGGGGAATAGAAGGAGTAGGATTGTGGAATGTATTGTTTTTCATTCTTTACTAGAAGCCAAGGTCATCCTTTGTCTCTGCACCAGTACACCTGACCGGAAGCAGCTGGGTGTGGATGCCAGCATGGAAGAAGAAGATTGGACCATGTGATGGATTTGTGGGTGTGGGGACAAGATCATGAACTTTTAACTGGGTGGAATTCTGACGTCATTTCCAGTATTGGGATTAACACAGATGTGTTAAGATGCCTAATTTATTAAATTGGAACTTTAAGGATCGTTTTGCCTTTGATTCTGATTTAATTCTACATTATACTTGGAACGCTGACACCCAAAGTCACCCACTCCACTTTTATGCCTAAAACAGGACTTGAACTCACTGCCTCCTAGTGATTGGCTCAAATTCACCCAGCTGACTTTCATACCTAAAACGGGACTAGAACTCCCTGTTTCCAGCTGATTTTTCTAAAGTCACCCAGTCCACTTTGGTGCCTAAAACAGGACTCGAACTCATCATCTCCTGGCTTCTAGATTGGTGCCTTCACCCCAGACCCAATCAAGATAAATACAGATATTGCTTTGATTTATTTATCTCCATCCCACCTAGACATCTGTGCCAATCATGTTCTGGAACACTGGCATTGCCTTCCGCTTTAAAAAGAATATAAAACTGCAAATGCTAAAAAACAAGTCCTGAATAAAATATAGAATTATATATTTTTAAAAAAGTATTCAGAAAGAAGTATAGATGGGGGAAAACAATTGCTGGCTTAGGATAGTGGTTCTGTGTCATGCACATATTAAACCCCATTTTTAACGGGTGCAAAAATTGTATAATTTCCAATGCATTATGTCTCTAGGGATTATAGCCGGGGCACTAAAAGACTCCAACACCCCAACCAAAATTCCATAAATTGACTGTTTCCTTGAATTTCTCGAGGGAGGTTGCAGAAACCTTTTGCCATTTAATTACGTAGATTAGTCTGAAAAGATATTGCAGGCAGCCAGCGATGGACGACCACAGTGAGTAAACGGTAACCATGAGGTATCCTAAATATGCTGAGTTCATTCAGACAATGTTCTGGGTAGGCTCCCTGCTACTTCTGTCAACTCTGAAGCCGGCCTCACACACAGACACTCGCATTTGTGAACCGGTAGAAGAAGTAATTGAATAACAACCCTGGACCACACCAAAAATATCTCAGCACAGATTAGAAGTTGGAATGGACAATGATCCTTTTCACTCCATGTGTGACCATGAAACACACAAGCATTAACAGAGGGAGAGAATCAAGAGCACGTGAAGGGTTAATACCACTTTACAATGCCTTGGTAAGACCACGCCTGGAATACTACATTCGGTTTTGGTCGCCACAATGTAGAAAAGATGTGGAGACTCTAGAAAGAGTGCAGAGAAGAGCAACAAAGAGGATTAGGGGACAGGAGGCTAAAACGTATGAGGAACGGTTGCAGGAACTGGGTATGTCTAGTTTAATGAAAAGAAGGACTAGGGGAAATATGATAGCAGTGTTCCAATATCTCAGGGGCTGCCACAAAGAAGAGGGAGTCAAACTATTCTCCAAAGCACCTGAGGGTAGAACAAGAAGCAATGGGTGCTTCTATCATTTATCCATCCATCCATCCATCCATCCATCCATCCATCCATCCATCCATCTCTATTGCCTGCCTGCCTGCCATCTCTCTCTATCCATCCATCCATCCATCCCTCCATCCACCCATCCCTTCTTTTGTTCCCTTCTTCCTGCCTCATCAGATATCTGCAGGACATATCATGTCCTTGACATACATACATACATACATACATACATACATACATACATACATACATACATTTATTCTATCTATCTATCTATCTATCTATCTATCTATCTATCTATCTATCTATCTATCATCTATCTGTCTGTCTGTCTGTTCATCCATAGCTATTTATCTATCATCATTTATTATGTCTCTGTCATCTGTCTGTCTGTCTGTCTATCTCTGCATTCTCTTTCACTTGGATGTAGTGAATATTGGCAATGTTTTATAACACATAGCAAATCATTATTATGTGTAATAATTTTAATACTATCCATCCATCATCTCTCTCTCTCTCTCTCTCTCTCTCTCTCTCTCTCTCTCTCTCATCTATCTATCTATCTATCTATCTATCTATCTATCTATCTATCTATCTATCCCTCTGTCAATCTATCCTGCCCTAATTGTCACCAGAATCACACTTATTGTCATCACTAACCAGCGATTTTTCTAATCCCGTAACAGACATTAAAAAAAAACAGCACAAGGACAATTGGAATCCACGCCAGGAAGATTGAAATGGACACGTAACTGAATTAAGGAATGTTAAGCGCAGTCCTTAGGAAAGAGACAAATATTAGCATGAAAATAAACAGAGATCTCAATGAGAGAATATTAATTTTAAACAATTTCCCCTTGCTTAAACATGCCAAAATAGATGAAGGACCTCATAAAATATTAATATGTTTTAAAAGTTTATTGACCAATTAAGGAGAGAAAAAAATCAAAACGCTCACAGGTCAGGACGGACGGTTTGATTAATGAAAATAAAATAAATGATCATATGCCCAAATGAAGACGATTGACCTCAGCTTAACATATATTGTCCACTAATATTTGTAGTAGTGTTTACTCTTTGGAACGCTGTTTAGCTGTTGGAGAGCCGAGGTGGGGCAGTGGTTAGAGTGTAGTACTGCAGGCTACTTCAGCTGACTGTTATCTGCAGTTCGGCGGTTCTAATCTCACCGGCTCAAGGTTGACTCAGCCTTCCATCCTTCCGAGGTGGGTGAAATGAGGACCCAGACTGTGGGGGTGATATGCTGACTCTGTAAACCGCTTAGAGAGGGCTGAAAGCCCTATGAAGCGGTATATAAGTCTAACTGCTATTGCTATTGCTATTTATCCCACTTGAAATAAATTTGCAACTGGATTGGAAATGCAGAGTCCCTTCTGGCCTTAAACTAGGCATTGTTTTTGATTCCTTGGAAACTCTTTATGTGATTCCACACACCCCTTTTTATTGGTCCTGTTGTAGAGGTATTTTATATCTCCCAACAAATCAAATCAAATATCTTTATAACAATTTTTGACTAGCCTTGACAGTTTTTTTTTTAAAAAAAGATAATTTAATACAATTCATTACTGGCCAAGAGAGGAAAAAATACCAATAGGACAATAAAACAATATATTTAATTAAACCTTTTTGTGCGCTTGCATTGGTCACGTATTTGTTATGTGTGTTGGCTCAGGGTTGAATTGTGGGGTCCTTGGCTATTTTCTCGCAGACGTTTCATGGCCCACCTATGTAACGCCATCCGTTCACTAAATTTGTGCACTGTGCATTTATTTGATGTAGAAGACATATAATACTATGAAATATGTGGAAGGACATTTCCAGGTAGCACTGCTTCATTCAGGTACGTTGAGACTCACATATTGTTTCATTTAAACTTGTCTTAAGTCACCTCTAGATCAGATGGGTGGCAAAATAAGTAAGGAAGTACTGGTAAGTAAGTAAGTAGTAAGCAAAACTCCCAACAACACCAATAGGACAACCCACTGATATGTAAACGCAAAAGTAAACCTCACTCCCTTTTAGCACTGATGATGTTACCTAGTTGGGTCGTGAAACGTCTGCAAGGAAACCACCAAGCTCAGAGAGCACCAAGGACCTCACAGTTCTCCTCCTCCTCCTCTCCATAAAGCTCCCTCCCTTCTAACACTGATGATGTTACCTAGTTGGGTCATGAAACTTCTGCAAGAAAACTTCCAAGCTCAGAGAGCGCCAAAGTCTCTACAGTCCTCCTCCTCCCAAACCCCACTCCCTTCTAGCATTGATGATGTTACCTCGTTGGGTCATGAAACATCTGCAAGAAAACAACCAAGCTCAGAGAGCATTCTTTCTCCTCCTTCATTTCTTCTCTTCCTCTCCTCCTCCTCCTTGTCCTCCCTTTGTTTCTCCTCCTGTTTCTTCTCCCCATCCTCTTTGTCCTCTTCCTCTCCTCCTCCTGCTGTTTCTCCTCTTCCTCCTGTTTCTTCTCCCTCTCCTCTTTCTCCCCCCCTCTCCTTCCTTTCTCCATACCCTTTCCTCCTCCTCCTCCTCCTCCTCCTCCTCCTTGCAGACCTCCTTCCCTCCTAGTACTGATGATATTACCTAGTTGGGCCATGAAACGTCTAAAAGAAAACCACCAAGTTCAGAGAGCACCAAGAACCTCGGAGTTGTATAACTTGGTGAATATATTTTGCTACCTGCTACGTGAGTGTGGGAGAGCATCCCTTAAAAAGTAACAAACATAACATTTATCAGTGTGGTCTTTGCATTTGGGGATGATTTGGGGGGGATCGGAGAACATTTTGGGGCATGATAAAAAGACACCCCTCCCCCCCCCCCAAGGATCTGAGTGAGAGATTCAACTTTCTCCCCAAGGGCAAAGTCGAAGGTCCCTTCCGGACCTCCGATTCGAAGTCTGTTCCTGTGTCGGAATCTAAGACATCAAGAAAGGAGGAAGAGGGCAGGAAGCTTCAACCCTTAGGGAGGGTTGAAAAGCTTTGGCACTTGTGAAAAGTGAAAAGTGCCCTTGGAAAAAGAACCAAAAGAGACACTTAAAATGTATAGGATGCTCCGATGCATTTAAAAATGAGAACTGAGAGAAGAAGAAAGCATCAGAGAGCAGAGGTGATAAGGAGTCCTCCCTATGATGATGTGGAAGAAAGAGAGAGAGAGAGGGAGGGAGGGAGGGAGGGAAGGAGAGAGGAAAGAAAAGGAAAGAGGAGGGAGGGATGGAGGAAAGAAGAAGAAAGAAGGAAAGAAGAAAGGAAGAAAGGTAGGGACAGAAAGAAAGGAGGAGGGGAAGGAAGGAAAGCTATTGAAAGAGGTGTGAGGAGGGAGGGAAGGAGGGAAGGAGAGAGGAAAGAAAAGGAAAGAGGAGGGAGGGATGGAGGAAAGAAGAAGAAAGAAGGAAAGAAGAAAGGAAGAAAGAAGGGACAGAAAGAAAGGAGGAGGGGAAGGAAGGAGAGAGGAAAGAAAAGGAAAGAGGAGGGAGGGATGGAGGAAAGAAGAAGAAAGAAGGAAAGAAGAAAGGAAGAAAGAAGGGACAGAAAGAAAGGAGGAGGGGAAGGAAGGAAAGCTATTGAAAGAGGTGTGAGGAGGGAGGGAAGGAGAGAGGAAGAAAGGAAGGAGGAAAGGGAAAGGGAAGAAGGAAGGGAAACAAGGGAGGAGGAGGAGAAAGGAAAGAGATGGAAAGAGGAGAGAGGAAAGAAGGAATAAGATGGAAGGAGATATGTAGGAAAGAAGAAGAAAGAAGGAAGGAAAGAGAAAAGAAAGAGAAGAAGGGAGGAAGGGAAAGAAGAAAGGAGAAGAAGAAAGGAAAAAGATGGAAAGAGGCAGGAGGAAGGAGGGAGGGAGAAGGGTGGGAAGGAGGTGGAAAGGAGGAAAGAAGGAAGGAAGGAAGGAATCCAACATACAAAGTCAATGAGGGAAGCTAGATCCACTTAATGACTACATGCTTCACTTAACAATTGCAGTGATTCACATAATAACCATGACACAAAAGGTTGTAAAATCAGCCACATGTCACTGAGCCTCTTTCTTTGCTTAGCAGTGGAAATTCTCGTCCCGATTCTGCAACTTGATCGACTTTCCCAATAAGGGGACTGTTTTAATGCCCACATTCTGTGAGGCAGAGTTTTTTGATACGTATAAATTGTCAATTCCCCCCCCCCCACCTGGTTACCTATTGCACAAATACCCCCACAAAGGCTTCTGTTTCAAACTATTTTGTGCCTTAATTGCACATTAAAACATTCCTTTATCTGTGGTGATGCAACCAGTTGAAGCCCAGCTGGGAATTAATGAGTTTCTTAATATAATATCGTTGGCCCTTTGTCTGCAGTTTCAAATTCAATTAATCTGATTTTTGTTTTGGCTTCCTAGCGATGGGCATCGGAGGCCGTGTTTTTGTGGGGGAACCATGCAAGGCCAGGGAGAAAAAAAACCAACCCCCCCCCCCAAAATCCCAATTAATAAATAATTTTAAAAACAAAACCCCCTTTCCTTTCTTCTCCATCTTCCCTGCCCTCTCAGGTAGCAGGTGCAAAATTCATCCAGCCAGGCGTGCACAAAAATAAACTCCAAAAGCAATTAAAAACTCTTTATTTTTTTTTATTTTTACAAACTTTTTTTGATGTTTCGGGAGTCAAGTGGAGTTTGACTAAAACTAGAAACTAAAACTAAAAACAAATGGACATTTGTACCACTCATTCCCTACGATACGGCTAGAAAAGCTTAAGGAAAGACTAAATGAAGAAGGCACGAGAGTTAGAAATGAGCAATGTGTAGGTATAAATGAATAAACATGTATAAAGGGAATGAAGGTTGTAAATTAAGAAATGTATATAATAGCAGCATATGTCTAAACAAAGAAAAACTGAAATAAGGAGGGGGAAGTACATTTACCTTTTTTTAAAGCTTTTTATTTTATTTATGCAAACTTCACATCTTTGCAACACATATCTGTTGTGATTATTTTATCTGTACATTTAAGTCTTGTATAACGTGTGTCTGTGTGTGTTTCTGTGTGTGTGTGCATTTATATTATTTCATACATCTTTTTTCTTCATTCTATATATAACATTCTATATATTCTATATATTACAATCTTTATTAGATTTGACCTGTTTTGTATCCATTTCCTATTATTTATTCGCTACAGCCTATCTCGTATTTCTATCTTTTAATCATTTTCTGGTTTTGTAGTTGTTTATTAATTTGTTGATCTTTCTTCCTTTCTTTTTTGCTTTCCTGCTTCCCCCGCCTTTCCTCTAGCCCAGCGGTTCTCAACCTGTGGGTCGGGACCCCCCTGGGTGTGTGTGTCAAATGACCCTTTCACAGGGGTCGCCTAAGACCACTGGAAAACACATATTTTCGATGGTCTTAGGAATTGAGACACCAATTTGATGGTTGGGGGTCACCACAAAATGAGGAACTGTATTAAAGGGGTCGCGGCATTGGGAAGGTTGAGAACCACTGGACTAGCCAATTATACCATCAATCCCGTAGGGAATAATATGCAGATTCTTCTTTCACTTTTAATTCTTTTGAATTAAATTAGAGAAATACATTTACAACGGACGCATACCACGGTGGAAATGTTGCATAGAAGGAAATTGCAAAAAAAAAAAAAAAGTCTTTTTTTTAAAAAAACTGTTTAATAAAAATATGTTTAAAAAGGAGGAAGAGAAAGAGAAGGAGAGGAGGGTGGAAGGGAGAGAAAGAGAAGAGAGAGGGCAGGAAGGGGAAGAGAGAGGGTAGGAGTAGGGGAGAGGTAAGGGAAGAAGGAAGGGGAAGGAGAGGAGGAAGGAAGGAAGTAGAGAAGGAAGGGAGAAAAGAAAGGGAAAATAAGGTGGTGTTACAACAGGCGCTAGGGATGGTAAACAAAGCAACCCAAACTGTATATTATAATCTTTTAAATGGAATAACAAAAGTATAAGAATGGCAAAGAAAAAAGAATAACTATGTGAATGTATACCTATAATTGTTTGTAAGAGAATAAATGATAGTAAGAATATAAAGCACAATATAGGTAAACAATATTATGTTATAAATAGCTAAGTATAAACTAAATATAGAATAGTACATAAAAAATGGATAACGAATAAGGGGACCATGAATGCGAGATAGAAATGTATAGAAGGGAAAACACTAACTGCAAAGAAACCGATACGGAACTGCTCTATGATACACGATGGAATTTCTTGTTCCTATGTTGTTTTAAGTCATGTGTTTGTTTTTGTTGGTGTGTTGATGTGTTTAAAATAAAAATTAAAAATAATATTTTTAAAAATAAATAAATGGACAAATGCAATCCATTCTGTTTCTAAAAAAAAACAACCACTTCCTGGGGTAAATCAGGAGAACAGCTGCTTATCTTTCGAAAATGCCAGACGGGCTCCTCGCCTTCCTCGTTCAGGTCAGTGGCTCGCCTCATTTGTAAAAACGGCTAATAAATACAAATCTGCCAGTCGGCCTAATATTCCAGAATCAAAAGCCATTATTGACTTTATCCATATTGATCTACGACAACCCAGCCAGGGGGTATAATAGATGGCACTGTTTCTTCCTCTTAATGCCACCGACGCTTGGCTTGGTCCACCTCTGCATTAAATTAAGCCTGTCGTGTCGGGAATGGTTAAAAGATGTGAAGGTAGCTGTGACAGGCCCTGGATTTATGATGCGTTTCTTTATTTATTAAATTTATAGGCCGCCTGGCTCCCTAGGCAAAGAGACGCAGGACAGCTGGGCGAAGAAATGAAACGATAAATATAAGAAGTATAAAAATATAATTATCAATATAAGCGACTCCAGGTACTTAAAATGAAGCAGGAACCCATGGAGAATAAAACTTAAGAGCAGGAAGGGTATGGAGATGGGGCCTTCTGCCTTAGTCTACCAGCCACCACCGGCGCGGAGCATCTACGGAAGGAGGGAAGGTGGAAAGGAAGGAAGGATGGAGAGAGAAAAGAAAGAGAAAGAGAGGGAGAGAATGAGAGAGGGGCACAGAGAAAGAAGGAATGAGAGAGAGAAAGAGAATGAGAGAGAGAATGAGAAAGAAAGAGAATGAGAGAGAGAGAAAGAAAGAGAAAGGAAGAAAGAATAAAAGAGAGAGTGAGAGAGAGAGAGAGAGAGAGAAAGATATATATATATATATATATATATATATGGAGAATGTGTATGTGTGTGTGAGAGAGAGACTAATGAGAAAGAAAGAAAGAGAGAAAGCAAATGAGTGTGAAAGAGAATGTTCATGTGTGTGTGACAGAGAAAGAGAATGAGAGAAAGAGAGAGAGAGAGAGAAAGGAGAGAAAGGAAGAAAGGAAGAGAATGAGAAAGAGAGAGGCACATTGTGTATGTTTGTGTGTGAGAGAAAAAAATGAGAAAGAGAAAGAGAGAAAGCAAATGAGAGAATGAGAGTGAGAAAGAGAATGTGTGTGTGTGTGTGTGTGTGTGTGTGTGAGAGAGAGAGAGAGAGAGAGAGAAAGAGAGATAAAGAGAAAGAAAGAAAGAAAGAAAGAAAGAAAGAAAGAAAGAAAGAAAGAGAAAATGGGAGAGAGGGAAGTCAGAACCCCCGTAATTTGCAGTTATTCCTGGGCAAATCAAGCCTGAGCTTTGGTGAATGACTTCATCATCCCAAAGGAATCCTGTTTCACACACACACACAAACACGCCCACACTCTCTCTCTCACATACACACTCCTTCCCTCCCTGCTCTATAAATGGACTCCAAATGCCGTTTTCTTTCTCTGCTGGGAAGCAGCTGGCTGGCATCCATACTTCCAAGCTCCTGCCATGCCTTTTCTCCACGGTGTCTCCCTTCTATGCTGAGGGAAGGCAGGAAAAACTCATGTGAAGAAAGACACAACTGGGAGAGGAGCTCACAAAACCGAACAACAGAAAAAAAAAGTTGGACAGAAAGCCACACCTTCTTCCCCAACAAACCAAGGATTCAGAAGTAGTGGGATTTTTCTCTTTTGGACAATTCCACTGCCACATTCTCCCCGAAGTTGCCTGCTTAAAATTTTTCTTTTATTGACAGAACTGCTTTAGGCTGCTTTGGAGTGGACTGGAGGGTTAGATCTGAAAGACAGCATCCAGTTCTGGTCACCAGAATATTAAAAAAATATATATTGGGACCAGGGGTGGGTTCCTGCCAGTTCTAAGCTCTTCTATGGAAGAGGTTCCACAAATCTACCTTGCCGTTTAGAACCGGTTCCAGCTCCCTCCCCCTGCCCATCCGCACATCATCAAGATGAAGAGCGAGAGGAGGAATTCTGGGAGTTGAAGTCCACAAGTCTTAAAGCTGTCAAGTTTGAACACCCCTGGGGTTTTTTTTCTAAAGGGTTAGAGGTGTAACTTGACAGCTTTAAGACTTGCGTGCTTCAATGGCCAGAGTTCCTGAGCCAACATGACTGGAGGAGGAATTCTGGGAGTTGAAGTCCACAAGTCTTAAAGCTGTCAAGTTTGAACACCCCTGGGTTTTTTTTCTATAGGGTTAGGGGTGCAAGGGTCTTGTAACTTGACAGCTTTAAGACTTGCACACTTCAATGCCAGAGTTCCTGAGCCAACACGACTGGAGGAGGAATTCTGGGAGTTGAAGTCCACAAGTCTTAAAGCTGTCAAGTTTGAACACTCCTGGGTTTTTTTTTTCTCTAAAGGGTTAGGGGCGCAAGGGTCTTGTAACTTGACAGCTTTAAGACTTGCGTGCTTCAAGGGCAGAGTTCCTAAGCCAACATGACTGGAGGAGGAATTCTGGGAGTTGAAGTCCACAAGTCTTAAAGCTGTGCGACGCAGAGCACTCATCTGAGCCTTCCCCAGACTCCAGGACTGGCCCAGGTTCCTCCCCAACCTCCTCACTGTCCAACTCTGTGGCCAGCATCACTGGCAGGCCACAACACATGATAGCATCTTCCAATTTTTGAAGAGCTGTCAAGAGGAAGAGAGACTCAATTTATTCCCCAAAGCATTGGAGGCAGGGCAAGAAGCAATTAGTGGAAGTTGGTCAGAGGGAGATCCAGATCAGACGGTCAAGATCTTTCTGGATCTTGAGCCTGTCTTCTAAAGTGTTGGCTGTTCTCCCTATACATAGTCAATTTACGCATTGTTTTTCCCTACTTTTTTCATATCCTCAATCCACCACCAGAGGGAGCCCAAGAAACCACCAAGAATTCCAAGATAAACACTGAAGATTTTGCAAAAACAAAGATAATTTGATTTTTGGTGTTTCTGTGTGTCTGTGTGTGTGTCTTTTTGTGTCCCGTTCTTTTATGCAGCAGAAAACCTGAGCTCCTCTGACAAAGACCATATGGAGGGATGTTCTCATCCTTCTGTCTCAATCCGGAACGTTTAGGGTTCATATACAAAACCAAGTTTCAAAATGTGTATGTTTGTATTTACAAACATCTGCATTTTTTCCTGGTTATTCCACACCTCTTCCGTTTAAGCTTATCTCATACAAGGAAGAGACATTGGCAAACAGACACAAACACACACATCCAGAGCCACATCAGAGTCTCCTCCTCCTCTTCCTCCTCCTCCCCCCTTTTTTCCTCTATTCCACACACCTCCCTTCTAGCACTGATGATGTTACTTAGTTGGGTCACAAAACATCTGTTGGAAAACCACCCTCAGATAGCCCCAAGGACCTAGTAGTCTTCCTCCTCCTCCTCCTCCTCTTCTTCCTCCTCTTCGCCCAGCTCTGATGCGGGCGAAAGAAAAGTCCTTTCTTTCCCCCACATCAGAGCTCGGGCGAGCAAAAGAAAGAACTTCACCCCATTGATTAAAGTAATTTCTTCACCCGCAGACCCCAACAACGCTGTCAAGATTAAGATCTCTTGAATTAGATTCCGGCCGATGCGGCGGGTGGCGCGGATTGTAGCAGGGACGCCCGCCGATCCCAGCCCGATTGCGCCAGGGGCTGCGCTGGTGGGGATGCGCGGAGGGGATGGGACTTGGAGTCCTACAATCTTGGCGAGTGGGGATTCCTGCAATGGGATTTGGAGTCCGATGCCCCTGGCGATTGGGGTTTTCACTGGTTGGAAGAAAGTCCTTCTTCGTGCCAAGCGCTTTTCCCTCCCAACTGCACCTGGGGGACACAGGGAAAGGTGCCCGCTCTACAGCCCGCCCACCCTTGTGCTCCGGGGGCAGCACCTTCCCAACGCCGCTGTTGCCGCGCTGGTTCCTTCGCGCCCTGCGGAGTTTCTCGCACACAGGACAGGCACGACCTGGCAGACACAGGAAACTCCGGAGGGCGCAAAGGAGCCAGCGCGGCAGCAAAGCCCAAGGGTGGCGGGCTGGCGAGCGGGTGCCTTTCTCGCACACAGGGAGCCGAATCCTTTTGAGAGGGGACGGGCGCAACCTGGGAAACACAGGGAAACTCCGCAAAGGGGGAGAAGGAGAGGAGGGCCGTCTCCTCCCGCCAGCCGCCCTACTGTGGAGGGACAAAGGCTAGTGGAGGAGGCAGGGCGGGGGGGGAAAGCCAGACCGCGGCCTCCCTAGGGAAGGCCTTCCCTTGTTAAAGGCCGCCGCCGCCCACCCAAAACAGCGCCGTTACTCACCAGTTAAGCAGCAAGCAAATGGCGAAGACGAAATGAAATGGAGACTCGCGTGGCGTGCTAAGCGTGCTTAAAATTTTCCATCCCAGCCACGTCACTGATTGGCTGGAGTCCAGGCCAATCAGTGAGCGGCGGGCTGGGCTGGCTTAGATTTTTAGTGTAGATGGGAACGAGCGAGCGAGCTAGCAGCTGATGGGTGGGGAAGCGGGCGAGCTGCGAGCGCCAAAATAAAGCGGGTTTTTTTGAGAATGGCCCAGGAGGCGGGAAAAATTATGAAAAGGCGTGACTGTCCCGCCAAATGCGGGACGTCTGGTCACCCTAACGCACCAACCTACACATTTTTATTACCCTGCTCTATAACTTGCAAGAATTGTTCTGAATGCCAGCTGTTTATTATTATTATTATTGTTTCAGAAGAAGGCCGTACGTGCCAGCCTCAGTTTTCCACAATTTTTTTTTTTTTAATATCCACCCGAAATTACATTTCAGCCTCTTTGGGGACCAAACCTTTAAAATTCAATTTCGTATCGATATAATTAGTTAAGAAAAAGGAAAAGTGAAGGAGCGCAAAAAAAGGGAAGTGCCACTTGATTGTGCTTCTCCAAGCAAATAGACCTCGGCATCAATCTTCTTGCAAGGGGACCGATAGAAATATTAACTTCTGCTTCCAGAGGAAATGAAATAATTTTTCTCGAAGGCCACCTTAGCCTTGCTGGAGGGAAATGTGTGCCTGTACGTGTGTGTGTGTGCGCGCGCACGTGAGAGAGAGAGAGAGAGAGAGAGAGAGAGAGAGAGAGAGAGAGAGAGAGAGAGATAGAAAGATAATGAGAGAGAGAAAGGAAGAGAATGAGAGAAAGTCAGAGAGAGAAAGAGAAAACGCAAGAAAAGTGAAATGTACAGGTGCAGTATAGGTGATACCATGCTTAATAGTAGTAACTGTGAGAGGGATCTTGGAGTCCTAGTGGACAACCATTTAAATAGGAGCCAGCCGTGTGCAGCAGCTGCCAAAAAAGCCAACACAGTTCTAGGCTACATCAACAGAGGGATAGAATCAAGATCATGTGAAGTGTTTATACCACTTTATAATGCCTTGGTAAGGCCACACTTGGAATACGGCATTCAGTTTTGGTCGCCACGATGTAGAAAAGATGTGGAGACTCTAGAAAGAGTGCAGAGAAGAGCAACAAAGATGATTAGGAGACTGCAGACTAAAACATAGGAAGAACGATTGCAGGAATTGGGTATGGCTAGTTTAATGAAAAGAAGGACTGGGGGAGATATGATAGCAGTGTTCCAATATCTCAGGGGCTGCCACAAAGAAGAGGGAGTCAAACTATTTTCCAAGGCACCTGAGGGCAGGACAAGAAGCAATGGGTGGAAACTAATCAAGGAGAGAAGCAACTTAGAACTGAGGAGAAATTTCCTGACAGTTAGAACAATTAATCAGTGGAACAAGAAGTTGCCTCCGGAAGTTGTGAATGCCCAAACACTGGAAGTCTTTAAGAAGATGTTGGAGAGCCATTTGTCTGGAACGGTATAGGGTTTCCTGCCTAGGCAGAGAGTTGGACTAGAAGACCTCCAAGGTCCCTTTTAACTTTTCTAGCGTATCTCTAATGATCTAAGCCCCAGAACTCACTGTAACAGCATTGCCAAAAAGGCATTAAGAGTTGTTAACCTAATTTTGCGAAGTTTGTTCCCCAGTAACATTGTACTGCAAACTAGGGCTTTCAAAACCTTTGCCGTACCAATTCTCGAATACAGCTCTTCTGCCTGGAATCCACAATGTATATCGGACATTAATACGATTGAACGAGCCCAGAGATATTTCACAAGAAGAGTCCTCCGCTTCTCTGCTCACAACAGAATCCCTTTTGCCATCAGGCTCGAAATTTTGGGCTTGGACAATCTTGAACTGGGCCTCCTGCAGTCTGACCTAAGCACAGAACACACAATTGTCTGCTACAATGCCCTACTTGTCAACAACTACTTCAGCTTCAACCTCAATAATTCATGGGCAAAACAATGGATACAAACTCAAGGCCAACCGTTCTAAACTCAATTGCAGAAAATACGACTTCAGCAACAGAGTGGTCAATGCCTGGAATGCTCTACCCGACTCCATTGTTAGATCCTCAAACTGTCCACCGTGGACCTCACCCCATTCCTAAGAGGTCCATAAAGGGGGCGTGCATAAGCGCACCAGTGTGCCTTCCATCTCTATCTTACTGTCCCCATTTATTTGTACTCAATTCCTTTGTTCATGTCCAGGTTTATACTTACAGCTGTTACCTTGTACATGTTTGACAAAACTAAATAAATAAAATAAATAAATACATTTCGGGCGAATGGTTATCCAATCTCTTCTTAAAAACCTATGTGTAGAACTGAGCCCAGTAAATTAACACCCCTGGTTTATCACCAGGGACAAGAGAAGGAGAATGCCAGGAGAAGAAAGAAGGAAATAGAGAAGAAGAGGTTGACTACGTAATGATGTCTCTAGCTTCGATAAACCACCTGGAAGTTGTGTAAGATGTTGTACAGTTGTGTCCTCCTTCCCCCTTGACCTATATCTCTTCTAGCCAGTTTTGAGTAAGCTTTAGTTTGGAAATTTAATAATTCAAGAGGAGCACTTTGGACTGCATTCAAAAGTGGTCAAAAGTGAGTAGCATTTATGATTTTTCTAAGGACGCTTCACCAGAATTACTACCACCACTACTACTACTACTACTACTACTACTACTACTACTGCTGCTGCTGCTGCTGCTGCTACCACCACCACCACCACCACCAATCAGAATAGAGCTGGAAGGGACTTTGGAGGTCTCCTAAAGTCCCTTCCAATTCTATATTTCTATGTTCGTTGATTTGGGATGATTTGGCTGGAAGCAAGCATAATAAAATTGTTGGTAGTTAAGATAATAATAATAATAATAATAATAATAATAATAATAACAACAACAACAACAACAACAACAACAACAATAATAATAATAGCAGGGTCGCCGAGAAGGAACATGAAAAAATCGCAAGATACCAGGACTTAAAAATCGAAATTCAACGACTATGGCACAAACCAGCAGTGATAATTCCAGTGGTAATTGGCACACTGGGTGCTATTCCAAAAGCACTGGAATAACATTTAAAACAGTTAAAAATTGACAAAATCACCATCCGTCAAATGCAAAAAGCCGCACTGCTTGGATCCGCACGCATATTACGAAAATACGTTACGACGTCCTAGGCCCCTGGGTGGGGCCCGACTAGTAACCAATGCCAAATCCGGCGAAACAACTGGCCCCTGTGATACAATTTTATAATAATAATGAAAGTTTTTTTAGAAGTCCTGGGGTGAATATTCTTCATTGATTTGGATTGATTAGCCAGGCTGAGCCGATGGATCAATGTTATTCATCAAAGCAAATAATGGAGTTGGATGCTTTATGTACATTTATCTGAACGAGGCCCAATTGAAGCCCATCCTATTTGAAGGTTTGCTCCGAATTGATTGCATGTGTGAATAGAATCGATTTTCCGAATTGCATCTGAGCCGGATTCAAATAGTCATATCGAATATGACCCAATTTGCACACCTAAACAGTCAGAGCAGTACCGATCCTCTGGCTTTTGATTGCTTATGTGTGTGTGTGTGTATGAGAGAGACAGAGAGACAGACAGAGCCAGAGAGAGAGAAAAAGAGAGAGAGGGAGAAAGAGAGAGAGAGAGAGAAAGGGAGGGAGAGAGACAGAGAGATAGAAAGAGAGACAGACAGAGACAGACAGACAGGCACCCACAGAGAGACAAACAGAGAAGAGAGAGACAGAGAGAGAAGAGAGAGAGACATACACAGAGAAAAAAGAGAGAGAGAGAGAAGAGAGACAAACAGAGAAGAGAGAGGCAGAGAGAGAAGAGAGAGAGACATACACAGAGAAAAGAGAGAGAGAGAGAGAGAAGAGAGAGAGAGAGAGAGAGAGACAGAGAAGAGACAGAGACAGAAAGAGACACAGAAAGACATCTGGCTGACTGTGCAACCGATCATCAATAACTATAACAAAGTTTACAATCTAGCAAGACTCTTACATTCCTGATCTCAATGTATTATTCTACGGAATAGAACAGATCAATAAAAATGGAATGGAATGGGAATAGAATAGAATAGAATAGAATAAATCTGGATGGGACCTTGGAGGTCTTCTAGTCCAACCCCCTGCTCAAGCAGGAGATCCTACCATTTCAAACAAGTGACTGTCCAATATCTTCTTTAAAACCTCTAGAGATGAATCCCCCACTCCATGAGGCAAGCTGTTCCACTGGTTAACCGTCCTCGCCGTTAGGAAATTTCTCCTTAATTCCAGGTCGCTTCTCTCTTTGATTAGTTTCCAACCATTGCTTTTTTTTTCTTGCCTTCTGGTGCTTTGCAGAATAATTTGACCCCCTCTTCTTTGTGGCAGCCCCTCAAATACTAGAAAACTCTTATTGCGTCCCTCCTAGTCCTTCTTTTCTCTAGAGTGGCCAGACCCAAATCCTGCACCTGTTCTTCGTGTGTTTTAGTCTCCAGGCTAAATTGATTATCTTAATTGCTCTTCTCTGAATTTTTTTCCAAAGTCTCAACATCTGTTCTGTACCATGGTGACCAAAATTGGTTGTAGTATTCCAGTTGTAGTCTTACTATGGTTTTACAAAGAGGCACTAATATATCATGTGATCAATATTCGGCAGGAACCGTAACTGAACAATAGAGAGGTATCATCAACTAGAATTGTTGCTCAGATTAGCACGTTGTTAAAGGTAATTTTGATAAAATTTCTATCATATTTCTGTCAGGCCTGCAATTATATTCCTGTTAGGATCTTTGGCCTGCCACAATTTCTCTTAATTCATTATGCTTTTTCATTAGTGTAGTAGTTGGGAGGGGGGAATAGAAAGGAGTAGAGTGGTGGAATGTATTGTTTTCATTCTTTACTAGAAGCCAAGGTCATCTTTTGTCTCCACACTTTTACACCTGACCAGAAGCAGCTGGGTGGAGATGCCAGGGTGGAAGAAGAAGATTGGACCATGTGACGGATTGTGGGTGTGAGGACAAGATCATGAACTTTTAACTGGTTGGGATTCTGATGTAATTTCCAGAATTGGGATTACACAGATGTGCTAAAATGTCTGATTTGTTAAATTGGAACTTTAAGGATCGTTTTGCCTTGGACTCTGATTTAATTCTGCATGATACTTGGAACGCTGACAATCTCAAGACTTAAAATGGCCTCCTAACATTCAAAAACGTCATCAAAAAATCACAACAAAGAATGTCCTTTCTGTGCCAATTCAGGGAGCTCAAACTGCCCAAGGAGCTGCTGATTCTGTTCTACAGAGGAATGATTGAGTCTGTCATCTGCACCTCCATAACTGTCTGGTTTGGCTCTGCAACCCAACAAGACAGACACGGACTCCAGAGGTTAATCAGAACTGCAGAAGAAACAATGGCTGCCAACCTGCCTTCCATGGAGGACCTACACACTGAAGGAGTCAAAAAGAGGGCTGTGAAAATATCTACAGACCCCTCGCATCCTGGACATAAATTGTTTCAACTCCTACCCTCAAAACGACACTATAGGGCACTGCACATCAGAACAACTAGACACAAGGACAGTTTTTCCCCAAACGCCCTCACTCTGCTTAACAACTAATTCCCACAACACTGTCAATAATTTACTAAGAACGTATTACTATTATTCTTCTCTTCTTAGTATGTATCGCTCCCCACTTATGACCATAACCATGTTGCTTGTATCTTTCATTTTATATTTGTTTACTAGTACGATTTTATATCTCATTAGTAACCTTGACTAAGTGTTTATCTTTTTATTCTTGATGAAATTATTTTATTCTCCTTATGTATATTGGGAGCATCTGCACCAAAGACAAATTCCATGTGTGTCTAATCACACTTGGCCAATAAAAAATATATATTTATTCTATTCTATTCTATTCTATTCTATTCTATTGAATGTATATTGTCTTTTTATGTACACTGAGAACATAGACAAATTCTGTGTGTGTGTCCAATCACACTTGGCTAAATAAAAAATTCTATTATTTTTATATACTTTATTCATTAAACATGAAACTCAGCCAACTGAAGATTCAAATATGCATCAGAAATGCCATCGACTGGTGCTAATGATTGATACGGGTTGGTGCCAGCATCCTAGATATCAACCAAGTATCTTTTTAAAATATATGATGTTCTGAGTAGCACAGTTTTTTGCAGTTCCGCTGGTGTTATTGCAAGAAGTTGCAATTTCTTTATGTGTTTTGTAAAATTCTTGGACGTGGTCACCAAGTGCCCCGATGACAATGGGTATCACTGTTACATGTTTCAGTTATTATTTCTTTTATTCATTAAACATGAAACTAAGTCAACTGGACATTTAAAGATGGGTCACAAATAACATTGACTGTTGCTAATTATTATTATTTATAAGTAATAATAATAACAACAATAATAACAACAATAATTCCTAATCTGAATATATTACGGTATTCGACGGAATAGAACAGGATGGAACAGAATAGGAGAAATAGAATAGAATAGAATAGGGAATAGAATGGAATGGAATAAGAAAGAATAGAATAGAATAGAATAGAATAGAATAGAATAGAATAGAATAGAATAGAATAAGAAATATAATGGGATGGGATTGTGTGGAATGGAATGGAGTGGAATGGAATAGAAATAGAAATAGAAATAGAAATAGAAATAGAAATAGAAATAGAAATAGAAATAGAAATAGAAATAATAGAAATAGAAATAGAAATAGAAATAGAAATAGAAATAGAAATAGAAATAGAAATAGAAATAGAAATAGAAATAGAAATAGAAATAGAAATAGAAATAGAAATAGAAATAGAAATAGAAATAATAGAAATAGAAATAATAGAAATAGAAATAGAAAATATGGGATAAAGAATAGAATAGAATATAAATAGAAAATATGGGATAGAGAATAGAATAGAATAGAATAGAGTCTGAACTTTTTCCAAAGTCTCAACATCTGTTTTGTACTATGGTGACCAAAATTGGTTGCAATATTCTAGGTGTGGTCTTACTAGGGTTTTACAAAGCAATATTAATTCATCATGTGATCAATATCTTTCACCAACCCTAACTGAACAATAGAGAGGCATCATCAACTAGAATCATTGCTCAGATTAGCACGTTGTTAAAAGTAATTTGATAAATAAACCACGATAACTCAGAAGCGAGATATTCTCTCCAGTAGACTCCTGGACCTGTTTCTCATCAAAACAGACAGTCTGGTGCTTGGGCAACTTTGAAAGAAGATGTCTCTAATTACAAGGGAAGCTTTATTAGAGGAATCAATTTAATGTTGCCTCTGATGGTCCTTCAAACAACCTAACACTGATAATCAGGATGGCGTGTTAATCCTTCCGATCAATGGGCACGGAGTTGCCGATGAGCCCTCTGTTCTTGCTGCAAAATGAACATCCAACAAAGAATTAACCAAGCAAGCTGCTCCTCCTCCTCCTCCTCCTCCTCCTCCTCCTCCTCCTCCTCCTCCTCCTCCTCCTCCTCCTCCTCCCCACCTCCTCCTTCAATGAATTCCATCCCGGTGGAGATAGGAGACCAACATCAAGGAAGAAACAATGTTCTGATTCTCAAATCCCATGTCACGTTCTCATTTCTTCATTTAAGAAGATGCATATGGCTGCCCAACTCACTCATGGCGACTCTGAGTGCCTTACAAAGGGGTAACCATAGTAAAAAAAAAACCAACACCAATAAAACTCAACTTCTCCCTGGTGACGACAATTAGAAAACCCTACTCCTTAGCACTGATGGTGTTACCTAGTTTGGGTAATGAAACATCTGCAAGTAAACAACGAAGTTCAGAGAGCACCAATGCTCCCACAGTTCTCCTCCCTCTCCTTCCCCTTCTCCTTCCCTTTCTCCTCTCCCTCCTTCTCCTTCCCCTCCTTCTTTTCCTTCTCCTTTCCCTTCTGCTCTCCTCCTATCCTTCTCCTCCATTTCCTCTTCTTCTCCTTCCCTTTTTCCTCCCTCTCCTTCCCTTCTCCTTTCCCTCCTTCTCATTCCCCTCTTTCCCCTTCTCCTTTCCCTTCCACTCTCCCTCCTATTCTTCTCCTTCTCCTCCCCTTCCCCTTCTCCTCTCCCTCCTTCCACTTCTCCTCCCTCTCCTTCCCTTTCCCCTTCCCCTCTCCCTCCTTCCCCTTCTCCTTTTCCTTCCTCTCTCCCTCCTCTCCTTCCCCTTCTCCTCTCCTTCCTTCTCCTTCCCCTCCTTCTATTTCCCCTCTTTCCCCTTCTCCTTTCCTTTCCACTCTCCCTCCTATTCTTCTCCTTCTCCTCCCCTTCCCCTCTCCCTCCTTCTCCTTTCCCTTCCTCTCTCCCTCCTCTCCTTCCCCTTCTCCTCTCCTTCCTTCTCCTTCCCCTCCTTCCCCTTCTCCTCTCTCTCCTTCCCCTTCTCTTCTCCTTCCTTCTCCTTCCCCTCCTCTTCCTCCTCTCCACAAATCCCTTTCCCATAGTTGTCCTCCTCGTCACTCCCTTCTAGCACTGATGATGTTACCTAGTTGGGTCATTAAATGTCTGCGAGAAAACAGCTAAGCTCAGAAAGCCCCAAACTCTCTCTAGTTCAATCCTGAGCTACAAATCTTCTTTTCTATCCGTAAAACATCCTATTCTTGATATTCTCAAAGAATTCTGAAACAAACAATCGTGGTGGAAACAGAAGTTGTAATTCCCCATCCTCGATGCTCCCATTTCAAAAATATCAACCAAACACAACACTTAATCCTCAAAGCAGGACTGACCCCCTTATGGCAAAATAAATTGAGCCGAGGTGGCGCAGTGGTTAAATGCAGCACTGCAGGCTACTTCAGCTGACTGCAGTTCTGCAGTTCGGCTGTTCAAATCTCACCGGCTCAAGGTTGACTCAGCCTTCCATCCTTCTGAGGTGGGTAAAATGAGGACCCGGATTGTTGTTGTGGGCGATATGCTGACTCTGTAAACCGCTTAGAGAGGGCTGAAAGCCCTATGAAGCGGTATATAAGTCTAACCCAAAAAAAATTCTGTAGCTACCCAGAATTCAGGTGACATGTCTATATTCTCAGAACTCCAGGGATGGTGGGTTTTTTTCATACAAAAACAGAGTATCTAAAAATATTTTGAACGTTGGTTCACATCAACCATTCATTGGAGGAGGTTCATCGTTCATGGGGCCAGGAGTCTGGAGCCCCTCCTTCTCTGCCTCCCCCCTCCCCTGGACATTAAGACGTTTAACATTTTAATCGAACAGATGTTGTGCCCTGAGATTTTTTTTTTAATAGCAGTGACGGCTGAGAGGAGCATTTAAGGTAAAGGATGGAGCCTCTTCCAACTTCCATGACCAATCACAGAAATATGAAGGTCCTTTGAGAGACAGGTAGGAGGTTGCTTGCATTTAAAACTGAGGTTAAACAAGGATTTTTTTTTAAAAAAGAAAAGCTTCCCGTAAGAGTACCGAAAAAGGTCAGGATTTTATGCTCTGGATAGGAATTCACCTATGCAGCTGCTAATGAAGAAGACTCTTCGAACAGCACATATATTGCTCTGCGTTTCTGCTTAAACCGTTCTGTGAATTATGTTGGAAATGAGAAGTATTAGGCAAATACCACACCGAATACCAGGGTATCCTTTTCTCTTCCCCCCCCACAAATGCTACAGAAGCCAATCAGATTTGGCTGCAGAGAGATCACACCGAAGCCTCGGCCAACTCAACTTTGCCCATTTTCGTGTATGTTTGTGTGTGTGTGATACATACACATAAAGAGAAGGAGGAGGACTGTAAGGTCCTTTGTGGTCTCTGAGCTTAGTGGTTTTCTTGCAAGCATTTCATGACCCAACTAGCTATCATTCTCAGTGCTAGAAGGGAGGAGGAGGAGAAGAAGAAGAAGAAGAGGAGGAGGAGGAGGAGGAGGAGGAGGAGGAGGAGGAGGAAGAAGAAGAGAGAGAAAAGAAGGAGAAGGATGGGATGGAAAGGAGGAGCAGAAGGGGAGCGAGAAGGAGAAGGAAGAGGAGGAGAAGGTGAAGAAGGATATGGAAGGAAGGGAGGAGGAGGATGGGGGAGAGGAGGAGGAGGAGAAGAGAGAAGAGGAGGAGAAGGCAAAGAAGGATAAGGATGTGGGAGAGGAAGAAGGAGAATAAGAATAAGAAGAGGAGGAGGAGGAGGAGGAGAGAGAAAGAGGGGGAGGGGGAGAGAAGAGGAGAGAAGGAGAAGGCAAAGGTGGTTAAGGAAGGGAGATGAGGGGGAAGAGAAGTACACATTTCCTGAGTTCTTATGTTTATTCTTATTCCTGTTATCTTGTACATGTTTGACAAACTAAATTAATAAAAGTAAATAAAATAAAAATAAGAAGAGGACCAGGGGGATTGTAGGGTCCTTGGTGCTCTCTGAGCTTGGCCGTTTTCTGGCAGACATTTCACGAACCAACAAGGCGACATCATCAGTGTCAGAAAGGAGTGGAGTTCTAGCACTAACTATGTTACTTAGTCCCAATTCCTTCTAGCTCTGATGATGTTACCTCGTTGGGTCATGAAACGTCTACCAGAAGGCAACCAAGCTCAGGGACCACCAACTATCCCACAGCTAAGTTCATTTCAATTATTATTATTTTTGTTAATCAGTTGATGCTGAATTCTCCTCCCTAACTGCTTGTCAACATCCCATTTTGAACATGATTTTTATCAACATTCAATTTGTAGGTGTGGGAAGTTAGCACCCGCCCCTCTCTTAGGAAAATGAGATATTTTAGGAAACATTAAAAGAGCAGAATATTTTCCTTAAAAGGGAGGCAGAAACACAGCCTCCTCTCACCTTGGTCAATGGACCATTAAGGCCTGAGCCAGCCGATTCTACATAACAAAAATCTACCTCCTTCAGGCAGAGCCACAGTAGGAATTGCCCAAATCCCTTTCAGTACATCATCACCCAGCAAGAATCAACCAAGCCAGGGACTCAAAGACAGCCTTACAGAGTTGCCCCTGCATGGCCCCATGGGAATCTGACAACCAATCAGAACACAAGCTCAAATTCAAAAGCCCCAGAGAGGGCATAAAACCCAGGAACTCTCAGCCTCTCTTCCCTCTCTTCCCTCCCCCGTCCCTCAAACCGTGTGGTCCTGTCCACCATTAAACTATCTTTCCAAGCAGCCTCCATGTTTCCAGTGTCTTTCTCCCCACTTGGAACTGAACCCAGATGGGCATTCCTTCCAGCATAGGCGTCTGTACGAAGACACCGATTTCTGGAAAGGAAACATTCTGTCTCTCTCTGTTCTCTGGGTGACTTCACACATTCTACAGTCACAAACCTGGGTTTATTCCGCCGAGTGTGCAATTAAGGGAGACCAATCAGGAAGCTTTTGCAGGTATCGCTGAAGTGCAAGTATTTTTTATTATTATTATTATTTAGAAATACACGTCTCTGGTCTCCAGGGGAATTATTTTCTACCACATTTGTTCCAAAGTGCAGCCGAAGCTAATTCTATTTTTTCCTTCTCCCTTCTTGGTTTTCCCCACATCAACAATCTTCTAACAATCTGTTTTTTTTCCAACGAGATTTCTTTTTCCCAGTTTGATTGCTTGGCGCGGGGCTCCCGTAGCTAAAAGGCACCATTCATTCAACTACAACCCAGTGGATCGTGCCACAGGAAACAACAAAGGGGAGGGCCAAATAGAGCTTCTCGGCTCTTTAAAGCAGCCGCGTCTTCTCGTAACCCTGATCTCTACAAAAGATGCAGCTGCTTTTAATCATGTCAGAGAATTGTTGATTCCGGGGTTTTTAGATTCAAATTCAAAGGGGCATCATCGCTGGAAGCTTTCGAGAAGAGACTGGACTTTCAGAAATGGTGTAGGGTCTCCTGCTTGGATGGGTGGGGGGTTGGACTAGATGACTTACAAGGGCCCTTCCAACGCTCTTCACCTGTTAAAACCTGCCCTCCCAAAGTAGGTACCGTATTTTTTGGAGTATAAGATGCAGCAGAGTATAAGACGCACCAAGGTTTTGAAAAGGTTTTTTTTTTTTAAAAAAAAAAAAGTTTTTGCACTCTACAAACCTCCCCAAAGCTACCCGTTTTTTGCGAATACGGGCCTGGTTTGTTCCTCCCCACACCCAAAAGGCATAAATAGCCTTTAGGAGGCTTGCTGAGTGCTCCGGGGGGTGGGGTGGGGTGGTGGCCCCTCAAAACAAGCAAAAAATGTCCCGTTTTTCACAAAAACAATTTTTTGTCAAAAAAATTGCATGCATAGCCTTTAGGAGGCTTATAGGGTACTGCTGGGAGCTGGGAGGGCAAAATTGAGCAAAAAACAGCCCGTTTTTCACTTATTTCTGCCTTCCCCAGCCCCCGGGAGCATTCTGGAAGCCTCCTAAAGACTATGCACAGCCATTTTGGTGAAGGGAGTGGAGTTACAGGAGGCAACAAAATGTTGTATTCAGTGTATAAGACGCACCCAGATTTTCAGCCTCTTTTTAAAGGGAAAAAGGTGCGTCTTATACTCTGAAAAATGCGGTAAATAAAATCAAGAACGGTTGCAGGAATTGGGTTTGTCTAGTCTTGAGAATATTTCCTGACCTGATCTCTTTGCAATTGGCACCCATGTATTTTTGCTAGCAAGCAAGCAAGCAGGAAACAGTTCTGATGGGGAGACAATCACACACACACACACATCGACACAGAGAGTACGGACCGCATCAGCAAAGTGTGAAAACTTTGCTTTGACTTGCTTGTGAAGCCCGAGAAGTTACCATCAAGGAGAGACGTGGGTAGTCCTTAACTTCTGGCCACAATTTGAGGCCAAATTTTCCATCGCCAAGCAAGGCAGTTGTCAAGTGGTAGTTGTGCTTGATTTTGCAATCTTTTTGCCGTTCAGTGAATTATTGCGTCTGCTAAGTGGACCACGTCATTAAGTGAATCTGGCTTACCCCACTGGCCTTGGCTCTCATTTACTCTCAACTGGGAGCAAACCCTACTCCTTACTACTACGGATGGGTAATAAAATTACCTAGTTGGGTAATAAAATGCCTGCAAGAAAACAGCCAAGCTCAGAGAGCACATTCCTCCTCCTCTCTTCAAATCCCACTCTTTTCCAACACTGATGATGTTACCTAGTTGGGTCATAAAATGTCTGAGGGAAAACAACTAAGCTCAGAGAGCATCAAAGACCCCACAATTCTCCTCTTCCTCCTCCTCTTCCTCCTCCTCTTCCTCCTCCTCCTCCTCCTCCTCCTCTCCTCACAACCTCCCTCCCTTCTGGCACTGATGATGTCACCTAGTTGGGTCATGAAACATCTGCAAGAAAACAGCCAAGCTCAGAGAGCACCAAGGACTCCACAGTTCCTCCTCTCCACAACCCCCTCCTCTCCTCACAAACCCCCCTCTCTTCTAGCACTGATAATGCTACATAGTTGGGTCATGAAACATCTGCAAAAATGGTGCTCAGGGAGCACCGAGGACCCCCTAATAATCATTTTGTAATGTTGATTGTGTATGGAACAGAGATCTTGGACTAGGGCTGAGTCAAGCCTCCCATTCATGTTTGAAGAACAAATGCTTAATGGGTAGCATTTTTTGTTCCAACCAGAAGGTTTCCAGGTGTTGTTTTATCTTGCTTCCTGATCTTTAAGCTAATTTCAAAAGAAAAAAAACACATCTTGAATCCGCGTACATTAAAGCAGGACTTAATTGCTTCTGGAGAACAATGGTGCATGATGACAAGGTCTCATTGGGGGGGGGGAGCATTATATATAGAGAGGGGGAAAAGATAGATGGGCCATAATTTTGAAGTTTTCGGGAAAGTTTAGCGGGGGAAGAGAGATGTTAATTTTGCACTGATTTCAATTTGTCTCGAAATTTCAGTACGTGCTACTTTAATTTTAACGATTCAGGGCATTTTTATCCCTTAAAACACTTGTGTTTGGGGGTTAGTCTCCTCCTTGTCATGGTGCATGATCATGGATTCATATCTAGATCCGAAAGAGCAAGTCATAAACATTTTTGAAATTAGCTTTTGTCTGTGTGAAAATTGTACTTCGCACGTTAGCTTCAGAACAATAGAGTAACAGAGTTGGAAGGAACCTTGGAGTTCTTCAAACATCTCCTCAGGTAAGAATATTTTCCAATAGTCCCTTAGATATTGGAAAACTGCTATCCTATCTCCCTTGGTCCTTCTTTTCATTAAACTAGACATAGCGAGTTCCAGCAACTGTCCATCAGGAATATCTAGTCTCCATCTTCCGAATTGGCTTTGTTGTTCTTCTCTGCACACTTTCTAGAGTCTCAACATCTTAACAATCTAATCAAAAGAAGGACACAGAACATAGAACAGCAGTTGGAAGGGACCTTGGAGGCCTTGTAGTCCAACTGCCTGTTCCCATGTGAGATGGATCTTGTAGTCCTAGTGGACAATCACTTAAATATGAGCCAGCCAAAAAAAGCCAACACGTTCAAGGCTGCATAAACCAGAGGGATAGAATCAAGATCACATGAAGGTTAATACCACTTTCTAATGCATTGGTAAGGCCACACTTGGAATCTTGCATTCAGTTTTGGTTGCCACGATGTAGAGAAGATTTGGAGACTCTAGAAAGAGTGCAGAGAAGAGCAAGAAAGAGGATTAGGGGACTGGAGACTAAAACATATGAAGAACGGTTGCAGGAACTGGGAATGGCTAGTTTAATGAAAAGAAGGACCAGGGGACACATGATAGCATCTTTCAATATCTCAGGGGTTGCCACAAAGAAGAGGGAGTCAAACTATTCTCCACGGCACCTGAGGGTAGAACAAGAAGCAATGGGTGGAAACTAATCAAGGAGAGAAGCAATCAAGGACTAGGAGAAATTTCCTGAGAGGGAGAACAATCAACCATTGGAACAATTCGCTTCCAGAAGTTGTAAATGCTCCAACACTCCTCTGCGTATTCTCTTCCTCCCAGTTCATTTTCCTTCTCACATCTTCGACATTTGCTTTCAATCATTCGGAGACCGGATGAATTAGGATATATTAGATCGTAGATATTAGATAGTATTACAACTAAGCGATATTAGACAGTAGATGTAAGTATTAGAAATAAGCTATAGCAATAGCAGTAGACTTATATACCGCTTCATAGGCCTTTCAGGCCTCTCTAAGCGGTTTACAGAGAGTCAGCATATTGCCCCCAACAATCTGGGTCCTCATTTTACCCACCTCGGAAGGATGGAAGGCTGAGTCAACCCTGAGCCGGTGAGATTTGAACCGCTGACCTGCTGATCTAGCAGTAGCCTGCAGTGCTGCATTTAACCACTGCGCCACCTTGGCTCTAGCTATGCTAGATAGTAAATATTAATATTAGAAGTAGGATATGCTAGATAATATATTCAGATAGTATTAAAGTAGGGAATATTAGATAATAGACAGTGGATAGGATTAGAATTAGACAATATTAGATTGTAGATATGAGCTAGTATTAGAACTAAGCAATATTAGATAGTAGATATTAGTGTTAGAACTAGGATATATTACAGTAGATAGTAGATATCATATAGTATTAGAACTAGGAGATAATAGATAATAGATAGCAGATATTAGTAATGGAAGTACCATGTTTCCCTGAAAATAAAACCTTCCAGAATAATAAGCCCAATCGGGCTTTTCAGTCCATGCGCTGAAATAAGACCTCCCTGCAAATATCGCAACATAGCAGCAGCTATGAGGTTACCACACTCGCCAACTCCTGCACCTCAAAAATAATCAGACCTCCCCGAAAATAAGGCCAAACACTTATTTGGGGGGTCAAAAGAAAATGAGGCCCTGTCTTATTTTTGGGGAAACAGTAGGCTATATTAGATAATAGATTTTAGATAGTATGAGAACTAGTGATGCAGGAGGGGGTGCACAGGTAAACCCACCAGTGGCTGGCCAGGTTAGGTGGTCTTACTAGAATGGACCTTATAAATTCATATTAGCTTGGCTTTTCATTCTAGTGCCCTGGAGTTCCAAAGTTGACTTTTAGCTGGAGTGAACTTTCTCTCCAACTTCCTCATAAGTATTAAAAATAGGGCTGAACAGTGTGGCAAGACCCTGTAAAGGGGGGGGCACAGGAAGCCAGGCGTGGGTGAGAGGTAGAACAGAGGTAAAAACTGCTGACAGCTTAAGACATTATAGGAACTTCTCTTTTTTGTATTTCTCCTATGTACTTCGCTGTAACATTCCAAATGAACTTCTCCTTTTCGAAATGTCATGCTTGTCTCGTGTATGGAAACGCCTTGAGAATGCACAGTGTGGAACACGGCATAAAAGTAGCATCCTGGGCAGAGCCCAGGCAGTTCAGATTTTGGTGTGTCAACACGCTGAACTCGATGCATCAAATAAACCTGTTTCTCTCACCTTCGTGGTATCGAGTCCTGGTCTTTCGTAAATAGATTACAAACCTCAATCTGGTGCAACATTTTTGGTGAGCCAGGCAGGAGTCGAGGGGTCTTTGGGACTCTCTGGAATGACCCACCCCGGTGTTGGGGCTCATCCTGTCAAGGGGAACCTCCCTGGCGCCAACGGACCCTTGATCCGAGGGACTTCCCAGCGACAGAGGGCTCCGGCAGCAGTTTAGTAGTTTCTGTGAAAGATTAAGATTCCCCTCACACATATGTGCTAGTTGTTCCCGACTCTAGGGGGCGGTGCTCAACTCTGTTTCAAAAGCCGAAGAGCCAGCGCTGTCCGGAGATGTCTCTGTGGCCATGTGGCCGACATAACTAAATGCCAAAGTGCATGGAATGCTGTTCCCTTCCTGCCAAAGGTGGTTCCTGTTTTTCTACTTGCATTTTTAGGTGCTTTTGAACTGCTAGGTTGGCAGAAGCTGGGACAAGTCACAGGAGCTCACTCCGTTATGCGGCTGCTAGGGATTCAAACCTCCCAACTGCCAACCTTTCTGATCGACAACCTCAGTGTCTTAGCCACTGAGCCACTGCATCCCTTTCCTATGTAGGCATTGTTTATTTCTATGTGCCTGGGGATGGCTCATTGGTCTGTGTGCCAGGCTTCCAGGAATTCTCTAGTTTTTGGGTTTCGATGTTCAAAGTTTCACAGCTGAAACAATGGTGAACTCTGTCCATGTATTATGCAATTCAGGACTTTTCATCGTGTCTTTTGACTACGTGGTGGTGTTCAAGGTGGGACAAGTCACGGGAGCTCACTCCGTTAGGCGGTGCTAAAGATCCGAACCGCTGAACTGGAGACCTTTCCCGATTGATAAGCTCAGCATCTTAGCCTCCAAGCCACTGTGTCCCTACAGGAGTTTGTGTAATTATTATTGAAATAAGCATCATCAAAAACTCTTGTTTTGTGAACTTTTCGAACCTTTTGATAAAACATAAATATAAAAAGAATTTGAAAAAGGAAAACAAATCATTGGGGGCTGGGAGCGGAGGGGAATCCTATTTTCACCCTCGTACACACCAAAGGCTGGGTTTCTACCGGTACGGCATGGTTCAGTTCAGCCGAATAGGGAGTAACTCTGGTGGACACATGACCATACCGGTTATGTCTTTCTCGGCGCCATCTTGATTTTCTGTTCTGCACATGGGTGCAACAACATTGAAAAAAATGTCATTTTTCCTCTTTTTAATGTTGTGCGCGTGCGCCAGGGGTGGGTTGCAAGCAGTACCCCCCAGTATGGGTGTACCAGTGCCTGCCTGGAGCGCCGTGTACCATACTGGTACGGTGCTCCAGAGGGCCCACCAGCCCGCCTGCTCTCCTTACCTCTATTTGAGCCGAATGGGGCATTTGCACATGCGCACGGGGCATACGGCGCCTGTGTGACGCTCCGCCGAGCAGCTGGAGTGTCATGGGCAGTGGGTATGCATGGGCACACTGCACTAGTACACATGGTGAATGCCCAGCCCCGTTGCAGCATACCGGTTTGCCAAGGTGGCGCAGTGGTTAGGGGTGCAGCACTGCAGGCTACTTCAGCTGACTGCATTTCTGCAGTTCGGCAGTTCGGCTGTTTTAATCTCCACCGGCTCAGGGTTGACTCAGCCTTCCATCCTTCCCTCCCTTCCTCCTCCCATCCTTCCCTCCCTCCTTCCTTCTCTGATTTCCTCCTTTCCCCATCCCTCCTCCCTCTTCCTTCCTTCCTCCTCTGATTTCCTCCTTCCTCCCTCCTTCCTCCCTCCTCCCGCCCTCCCTCCCTCCTCATCCTTCCTCTCTGATTTCCTCCTTCCCTCCTCCCGCCCTCCCTCCCTCCTTCCTTCCTTCCTTCCTCCTCTGATTTCTCCTCCGGAGGAGATGCCTAGAGCACCGATGGAGGTCCGATAGTCCGAATCGAACCGAGCAATGGTAACCACCTGCACCAAGGAATACACCAGGGCTCTTAGGGCAGCGAAAAGATCTCACATAGCCACCTTGGTTGCGTCCGCTGAGTCCGCCCAGCCGCCCTGTTTAGGATAACCCGCTCCCTATTAAATAAAGGGAAGCGGGGGAACCCTTGCAGGGCAGAGCTGAGGATTATGCCAATTCTTAGCGGACAAAATTGCTCGGTTTCGGTCGGACTTGGACTCCATCCCCGCAGTTCCAGCCGAGGCACAAGAGGATCAAGTAGAACATCTCTGGGTTGAGTTTCAGGATGTTACCTCCGGGGATGTGGACAAGGCCATGAGGGCTGTAAGTGCCTCCACCTGCGTACTGGACCCGTGTCCCTCATGGCTGGTTGCTAACAGCAGTGAGGTGACACGAGGCTGGATCCAGGCGGTTGTTACTGCCTCTCTTCGGGAGGGGAACTTCCCCGCCGCACTTAAAGCGGCGGTGGTGAGACCCCTCCTAAGAAGCCATCTCTGGATCCAGCTGTTCTTAATAACTATCGCCCAGTCTCCAACCTTCCCTTCCTTGGGAAGGTTGTTGAGAAGGTGGTGGCCTTCCAGCTCCAACGGTCCTTGGAGGAAGCAAACTATCTCGACCCCTTCCAGTCAGGCTTCAGACCCGGTTACAGCACAGAAACCGCTTTGGTCGCATTGACCGATGATCTCTGGAGAGCCAGAGATGGAGGACATTCCTCCATCCTGGTCCTCCTTGACCTCTCAGCGGCTTTCGATACCATCGACCATGGTATCCTTCTGCGACGACTGCGGGAGGTTCAGCGGTTCTAATCTCACCGGCTCAAGGTTGACTCAGCCTTCCATCCTTCCGAGGTGGGTGAAATGAGGACCCAGACTGTGGGGGCGATATGCTGACTCTGTAAACCGCTTAGAGAGGGCTGAAAGCCCCATGAAGCGGTATATAAGTCTAACTGCTATTGCTATTGCTAATGGGATCCGGAACCCACCACTGGCATGCATTTCAAGTGCCGAACCAGTAGTAATGGCAGCAGGTACCCATCCCTAGTACACACATGTGCGCAAACATGTGCACACACACACACAAAAACACACACCACGCACACAGAGTGCAAAACCACCCCGAGATGAAAACTCTGGCATGCTGGATGATTTGTCCTTCCCTCCCTTCCTTCCACCACCTTCCTGCGGAGACCCTGACATCACTCATCGTAATCATAAAACATTCATTTGCTGTTTCTGGCCAATTGGAAGGCCCTCTTGGGAAGCCATAAAGAGGGGGTGTCAGGGTTATAATGAATGTAAATGCCAGGTGTTTAAGGCCGGTAATGGGCAATTTGCAACTGGAAGCAATATGCACAATAAGCAAAGCCGCCCGTTATGGCACCTGATCGGGGAGGGCGCGAGGGCCGTTCGGGGAAGATTGAAACATTTTTTTACGACCTCCATGTGGCCCTGATCTCACGATCTAATAATAGTCCAGACAAATTAGTTCCTGCAATAATGCGTCGGAGTGCTAGGGGGTGGCGGGGATCGAGAGTGGGGGCGGAGAGCGGTGGCAGGCGATGGAAAATTACATATCAGGTGTCGGAGGCCGGAGTCGCGAAGGATCAAAGGGGAATTGCAAAGCTGGATGTGCTATTAAGACAATTGCCTGCCATGGAAAAGGGAAAGGACAAGGGGGTCGGCCTTCATCACCACGTCGCTCTGGGGAGGTCCTTCTGCAGAGACTGGCATTACCTCCACTAGACCGATTAGATCCCACAGATTAGGGCCTCCTCCGAATTCCATCCGCCGGCCAGTGCCGACTGGCGACTACCCGAGGAGGGCCTTCTCTGTGGCTGCTCCGACCCTCTGGAACGAACTCCCCGTGGAGATTTGAACCCTCACCACCCTCCAGGCCTTCCGGAAAGCCCTTAAAACCTGGCTGTTCAGACAGGCCTGGGGCTAAGCGCTGTTGCCCCTGTCTCGAATGGTATGACTGTTGTGTGTTTAAATTATGCATTGTCATGTGTCGTTTTTTAATTTTTTGTCTGTATCCCCCTTCCCTGGTTGAGTTGTGAGCCACCCTGAGTCCCCTTCGGGGGAAAAGGGCGGCATATAAATATAATAACAAACAAACAAACAACAAACCGGGGATTGGGAAATGGGAAGGAAAACAGGGCCCATCCTGCGAAAGGCATAGCTTTCAGGCCTTATAAAGATTGATCAATCGATCGATCGATCAATCAATCAATCAATCAGAACAGAGCTGAAAGGGACCTTGGAGGTCTTCTAGTCAGCTCTCTGCTCAGCAGAAGACCCTACACCATTCCAGACAATGGTTGTTTAATCTCATCATCCGAAAGGAGCTGGAAGGGGACCTTGGAGTCTTCTAGTCCAGCCCCCTGCTCAGCAGGAGACCCTATATCATTCCAGGCAATGGATGTCCAATCAGCCTAGATAGAGCTGAAAGGGACCTTGGAGGTCTTCTAGTATAGTTCCCTGCTCAAGCAGGAGATTCTATGCCATTCCAGGCAATGGATGGCCATCTCATCATCAAATGGAGCTGGAAGGCACCTTGGAGGCCTTCTAGTCCAACCCCTGCTCAAGCAGGAGACCCTATATCTTTCAGACAAACGGCTGTCCAATATCTTCTTAAAACCTCCAGTGATGAGCACCCACAACTTCTGGTGGCAACTTCTGTTCCACTTGTTAATTGTTCTAACTATCAGGAAAGTTCTCCTTAGTTCTAGGTTGCTTCTCTCTTTGATTAGTTTCCATCCATGGTTTCTTATCCTGCCTTCATGGGTTTTGGAGAACAGTTTCACTCCCTCTCTTTGTGGCAGCCCCTCAAATACTGGACAACTGCTTTCATGTCCCCCATAGTTCTTCTTTTCCAAGTGTTCTTCAGGGACTTTTGCAGAATTCAATAGCTGGAAATGAAAAAAAAAAAAAAAAAACAGGTCCCACAGCTTGAAGGCTGTAGAAAGATGGAGGATAAATTGCAATGGACCCAAAGGTGCTTTTCCAAAAGGCAACTTGACTCTCTTGGGGTTTTTTTTCCTCGGAAAACATTCGCTTCTCATCCAAGAAGCTTCTTCAGTTCTAAAGAAAAGAACAAACAAACAAAGAAGGACGCCCAGTTGCCTTTTGAAAAGCAACCATGACTTAGATTGAGAATCTCCATGGACAAATTGCAGGGGAGTTTTATTTTGGAAAGGTCCACCCATTCTCCTCCACCAAGACTAGAAGAAGCTAGAAGAATGAAGGAGTGGAGTGAAGTTCAGAGATGGAGAAGCGTGAGAGATATCTAGTGGAGGAAGGAGTGAGGAACCCCAAGAGATATCTAGTGGAATACAATATAATACAATAGCAGAGTTGGAAGGGACCTTGGAGGTCTTCTAGTCCAACCCCCTGCCTAGGCAGGAAACCCTATACTGTTCCAGACAAATGGCTATCCAACATCTTCTTAAAGACTTCCAGTGTTGGGGCATTCACAACTTCTGGAGGCAACTTCTGTTCCACTGATTAATTGTTCTCACTGTCAGGAAATTTCTCCTCAGCTCTAAGTTGCTTCTCTCCTTGATTAGTTTCCACCCATTGCTTCTTGTTCTACCCTCAGGTACCTTGGGAAAATAGTTTGACTCCCTCTTCTTGTGGCAACCCCTGAGATATTGGAACACTGCTATCCTGTCTCCCCTGGTCCTTCTTTCCATCAAACTAGACCTACCCAGTTCCTGCAACCGTTCTTCATATGTTTTAGTCTCCAGTCCCCTCATCCTCTTTGTTGCTCTTCTCTGCACTCTTTCTAGAGTCTCCACATCTTTTCTACATCGTGGTGACCAAAACGATGTATGATGCACCCTAGGAGACATCTAGTGGAGGAAGGAATGATGAACTCTGGGAGATATCTAGTGGAGCAAGAAATGAGGAACCTTAGGAGATATCTAGTGGAGGAAGGAATGATGAACTCTGGGAGATATCTAGTGGAGCAAGAAATGAGGAACCTTAGGAGATATCTAGTGGAGGAAGGAATGATGAACTCTGGGAGATATCTAGTGGAGCAAGAAATGAGGAACTTTAGGAGATATCTAGTGGAAGAAGGAATGAGGAACTGCAGGAGATATCTAGTGGAAGAATAAGTGAGGAGCCAGGGGAGATATCTGGGTGCTGAAGTCCACCCATTTTAAAGCAAGTTGTCTGGGGAATTCTATGAGTCAAAATCCATTCATCTTACAATTGAAGAATTCTGGCAGTTGACGTCCACCCATCTTAAAGCAGGCTGCCTAGGGAATTCTGGGAGCTGGTCCACTCATCTTAAAACACACTGACTGGAGAATTCTGGGAGTTGAAGTCTTTTAAGTTGCCAAGGGCTAAGAAACTCTACAAGCACCCATTTAAAATCCCCCTCCCCCCGGCGATTCCCCTTTGCCCCTTTCCAAGGGAGGCAGAGATTTGATGGAAATTACTGCCTCACAGCCACCCAAGGTTTGAGACTTCCAATCTAACAACTTTATGGGTACTTGACACGGTGTCATTCTTGCTTTATTGTAAAGCTTCCCGAGCTTTTATTACTCCGTAAGTCTCACGTTTTAAAAAGTAAATGTTCCTTCTGGTGCAAACCCGCAGCTTCGCTCTGAATAGCAAATCCAATGTGTTCACAGGGCTTTGCCACTGCTTCTTACGTAAAAGCAAGCACTGCCCTCCTCACCAGCTAGCTTTCCCATGCAAGGAGGTCTGTAGTGGAAACAGACAAATGGTCATTATATTCGTATTTCACTTTGTTTGTCTATGTTCTGTGTGTTGGTTTGTTTTCCCTTGAGATGTGCTGTTAGGACCACCTGTGTTTCAGGGACGGCTTCCTAGATGGATAGCTATAATTGTTTTTTCAGCCAGGCAGTAATATTTCTCCCATGGTTTGCAAGAGAGGCTAACTGTAGCAAATGCCTCTTTCCTATTTTATTGGAATAGAGTAACACCGGACAGGTCTCTGGAGTTTAGTTCCGGGCTTCCAAACCTAACAGAGAGTGACAAGAGCCCAATTCTATTCCAGCCAATAATGTAGGATCGGATATTAATATGCTATTTCTGAAGAAGGAGGGAAGGAAGGAAAAAGGAGGGAGGGAAGGATGGAAGGAAAGAAAGAAAGAAAGGGGAGACAAGGAAGGAAGGAAAAGGAAAGAGGGAGAAAGGGAGAAAGAAGGAAGGAAGAAAGAAAGAAAGGGAGGGAGAGAGGAAGAAAGGAAGGGATGGAGGGATGGAAGGAAAAGGGAGGGTGAGAAAGTGGAAGGAAGAAAATATAGGAGAAAGGAAGGGAGGAAGAAGGGAGGGAGGGAAAGGGAGAGAAAAAAATAAAAGGCGAGAGGGAGGGAGGAAAGAGAAAGAAAGGAAGAGAAAGAAAAGTGAGGCAAAGAAGGAAAAGGGAAGGAGGGAAAGAGGGAGGCAGGAAATGGAAGGTGGGGGGAAGGAAGGAAAAGGAAGAAAGGAAAAGGGAGGGTGAGAAAGTGGAAGGAAGAAAATATGGGGAAGGAAGGAGGGAGGAAGAAGGGGAAAGAGAGAGAAAAAATAAAAGGTGAGAGGGAGGGAGGAAAAGAAAGAAAGGAAGAAAGGAAAGAAACAAAGAAGAAAGAAAGAGAAAAAGGGAGGCAAAGAAGCAAAAGGGAAGGAGGGAGAGGGAGGAATAGGAGGAGGGAGGGGGGAAGGAAAAGGAAGGAAGGGGAAGGAAAAGGAAGGAAGGAAGGGGGAAGGAAAAGGAAGGACGGAAGTGGGGAAGGAAAAGGAAGGAAGGGGGAAGGAAAAGGAAGGAAGGAAGGAAAAGGAAGGAAGGAAAAGGGGAGGAGGGAGAAGGAGGAAATATGTAAAATCTCAGTCCATGGATGCTAATCTTTTTTAAAGCTTCGTGTCCCTTGCTAACTGTTTCACTACCTCTTCCTGCTCCAGAAATCCTGGGAAATATGTCCCCACGAAACAGAGGAGACTTTCCTTGCCAACACTGCAGTTAAATTGATCTAGCTATTGAGTGACCACTCTATAATTTAGTGCAAGGGGTTCAAAAAGGCGATTAGAGCCCTAAATCCTCCCGCTTCCAATTTCCTTGGAGCGAGACAGGCGTTGGGGAACCGAATGAGGTGGGAAATACGAGCCGTCCCAAAATTAGGTAGGTCTTTGGAAGAATGGAAGGGAATACCGGTTGTCAGATGATCTACACCTACTGCTAATTCTGATGCGTCAATCAAGGGCCTTCACACTTGGGTATGATTTGAATATCTTGGGAGTGAGCAAAGTGTAATGGTAATGATTATTATTATTTTTTGGAGAAGGTTCCCTCATATGTGCTAGCATATGTGCTAGTCATTCCAACTCTAGGGGGTGCTCATCTCTGTTTCAAAGCCGAAGAGCCAGCACCGTCCGAAGACGTCTCCGTGGTCCTGTGGCCAGCATGATTCAATGCAAAAGGCACACAGAACACTGTTCCCTTCCCACCAAAGCTGGTTTCTATTTTTCTACTTGCATTTTACATGCTTTCAAATTGCTAGGTTGGCAGAAGCTGGGGCAAGAGCCGAGGTGGTGCAGTGGTTAAGGGGCAGTACTGCAGGCCACTTCAGCTGACTGTTATCTGCAGTTCAGCGGTTCTAATTCACCGGCTCAGGTTGACTCAGCCTTTCCATCCTTCGAGGTGGGTGAAATGAGGACCCAGACTGTGGGGGCGATTTGCTGACTCTGTAAACCGCTTAGAGAGGGCTGAAAGCCCTATGAAGCGGTATATAAGTCTAACTGCTATTGCTATTGCTAAGTAATGGGAGATCACTCCGTTATGTGGCACTAGGATTCGAACCGCTGAACTGCTGGCCTTTCTGATCGACAAGCTCAGCCTCTTAGCCACTGAGCCACTGCATTCCCCCACCCTATTTTTTGAGAAAAAGAACAGGAAAAAAGAAAATCTACTTTGCAGTTGTAAAAAAACACTTTTCCAGTGGTGGGTTTCAAATTTTTTTAGAACCTCTTCTGTAGGTGTGGCCTGCTTTGTGGGAGTGGCTTGCTGGCCATGTAACCGGGTGGGAGTGGCTTGCCAGCCATGTGACCGAGTGGGAGTGGCTTGCCAGCCAGGTGACTGAGTGGGCATGGCCAATTTGTAAAATGTGGTGAAACTCACTTAACAACACTCTTGCTTAGCAACCCAAATGTTGGCATCAGAAACTCTGGCATTTGAAGCACGCAAGTCTTAAAGCTGTCAAGTACAAGACCCTTCTTGCACCCCTAACCCTTCAGAAAAAAAAACCCCAGGGGTGTTCAAACTTGGCAGCTTTAAGACTTGTGGACCGTCAACTCCCAGAATTCCTCCTCTCGCTCTTCATCTGATGATGTCCGGACGGGCAGCGGGAGGGAGTGGAACTGGTTCTAACGGCACAGTAGCTTTGTGGAACCTCTTCTATAGAAGAGATTAGAAGAGGCAGGACACCCACCCCGGCAGGAAAATCGACTTTTTCCCCTCAAACCGTTGTTACATTTTCTAAAGAGGTTTCCACGTATACTAAATATTTTTTTGTTCTTCATTCGTTGGAAGGAATGCCCTTCTCGGTTCAGTTCCAAGTGGGGAAAAAGACACTGGAAACATGGAGGCTGCTTGGGAAGATGGTGTAATGGTGGACAGGATCACATGCCTAGGGAGTTGCTGGGTGAAAAGGCATCAAATGCTGAGAGTCCCTGAGTTGTATGGCCTCTCTGGGCTTTGAACTTCCTGGGGCACAGGAAGAGTATCCTGATTGGTTGCTGTCAGGGGTCATAGCTAGCTTTTTAAGTTGTCTGTGTGCTAAGTTTGGTTGAAACCTGTTGGGTGGTACAATGAAGGGCAATGAAATGACTCTGCCTGAAGGAGGGAGATCTTTGTTATGTAGAATGAACTGGCTCAGGCCTTAATGGCCCATTGACAAAGGTGGAGGGGGGGTGTTGAGTTTCTGCTTCCCTTAATATTCTTTTAATATTTCCTACTATGTCTTATTTTCTAGGAGAGGGGGGGTGCTAACTTCCTACAATCCCTGCTGGATCTCAATAGGGCCTTTAATCGGCAGGTGGGGAAATGGAGAAGAGAAGCCATCCAAAGAAAATTGAGAAGGGTCTCCCTGCAGGGGAGATGAACCAAGCCTTATGCAGCTTCTCAACTAGCTTCTCTGGTTCTGTCATTCGTGGGAAAAGATGCCATGCTGTGGTTGAAAAACAAAGACTTCCATTATCTCCATCCTTCTATTTTCTTTCTTTCTTTAGGTTTAGTCTCTATTGGATTTCACTATTATAATGACAATTATTAGTAAAAGTAGGAGGAATGGGAAGGAAAAGGAAAGGAGGAAGAAGGGAACAAAAGGAAAGGGGAAGAAGGAAGGAAAAGGAGAGAAGAAAGAAAGGAAGGAAGGAAGGGAAAAGAAGAAGGAAGAAAGGAATGGAGAGGAAAAGAAAGGAAAGGATGAAGAATGGAGTGAAGGAAAGGAAGGAAGGGAAAAGAAGAAGGAAGAAAGGAATGGAGAGGAAAGAAAGGAAAGGATGAAGAATGGGTGAAGGAAAGGAAGGAAGGCAAGGAGGAAGGAAGGAAGGGGCAGAAAAGGGAAAGGGGGAAAAGGAAAAAAGAAAGGAAGGAAGAAAGGAAGGAAGAAGGGGAAGGAAAGGAAAGAAGAAAGGGGAGAGAGAGAAAGAAAAGAAAGAAAGAAAGAACAAAGACGAAGAAAGAAAGAAAGAAGAGAGAGACAGACAGAGAAGGAAGAGAAGAGGGAAGAGGGGAGCGGAATAAGGAAAAAAATGCATATAGGTAACCAATTTTGGGATGCCCTATATCTATAGTGCCCTAAGGATTGGCCTTCAATAAGGAACTATTCTTTCTTCAAAGTCATTAAGCAGAACTCAGCTGTTCTGGGGGAGGGGACGACAATGATCAGAACAGCTGACTCAGTCACTGTAGGAGAAGCACAAGTGTTGGAGTCAACGGGGACTTAGCCTAGAGTCATTACATTCCCACAAATGGTCTAAACCCAACCCTTCTTGAATTCGATGGACTCTTATCCAACATCCATTTAGCAGTGAACCATCCCTTGACTTGATTCTTCTATGTAGGCAGGAGCAGTACATCATTTTAACTTCAACTCTAAGAGTGATGATCCTGATATCCTTTGTTCCCGACATTCAATGCCTGGAGACCACCAGGAAATGCCAAGGGTGTAGCCTAGATTCCGCAAATCAATTCACATCCCTGCTGCTATCGAGGAAACTACATACGCACCCAATTACCATCCCAAAAGCAAGATTTAAAGGAGAGTCTATTTTAAGCTTATTTTAGATTTCTTCCCTACCCAGAAAGAAGAAACACTTCAAAGGCCAACATGCATAGAAGGGACTGTCTTTCAGTCTTTCATGGATCTCAGCAGCAAGCAAATCAAAGAATTTAAAAAAAATCACCAGCCATAGCATTCAGCACTACCAGGAGAGATCTGGTACGTGATTTAAAGGCTTTTAAACATTTCCTTCCCTATTCAGGAATTTCCTGGGGCAGGCATATCTATTAACATTGTTTTAGTTGTAACTCCAACGAGGGCTTCCATTCCTCTTTCTATCCATTTCCTTCTTTGCAACAACCTCTTTAAATGCCGAAATGTTTTTGAAGCAGAAAAGATGTGTTATTGGATACGGATCTGTTTCTAACACACTGGCTTTCTTGCATGTCACTTTGAAGTGTTAATTGCCTGTGTTAGTGTGTATTGTGGTCTGTGTGTGTGTAGATAAATGGATGGATGGATGATAAGAGATAGATAGAGATAGATAGATAGATAGAGATAGATAGATAGATATGATATAGATAGATACAGTGATAGGTAGGTAGGTAGGTAGATATAGAGATAGATAGGTAGGTAGGTAGGTAGTTAAGTAGATAGATCGAGAAAGATATAGGTAGATATAGAGGTAGGTAGGTAGAGAAGATATAGATAGATATAAAGATAGGTAGGTAGGTAGGTAGATAGAGATAGAGATAGATAGATAGATAGATAGATAGATAGATAGATAGATAGATAGATAGATAGATAGGATAAGATAAGATAAGATAAGATAAGATAGATAAGATAAGATATAGATAGATACAGTGATAGGTAGGTAGGTAGTATAGATATAGAGATAGATAGATAGATAGATAGATAGATAGATAGATAGGTAGGTAGGTAGGTAGGTAGGTAGGTAGGTAGGTAGGTAGGTAGGTAGGTAGGTAGTTAAGTAGATAGATAGATAAGATATAGGTAGATATAGAGGTAGGTAGGTAGAGAAGATATAGATAGATATAAAGAGAGGTAGGTAGGTAGGTAGGTAGGTAGATATAGAGATATAGATATAGATAGATAGATAGATAGATAGATAGATAGATAGATAGATGGATGGATGCGAGGATGGATGGATGGATGGATGGATGGAGGATGGAGGTAGGTAGGTAGGTAGGTAGGTAGTTAAGTAGATAGATAGTAAGATATAGGTAGATATAGAGGTAGGTAGGTAGAGAAGATAGAGAGATATAAAGATAGGTAGGTAGGTAGGTAGTTAAGTAGATAGATAGATAGATATAGGTAGATATAGAGGTAGGTAGGTAGAGAAGATATAGATAGATATAAAGATAGGTAGGTAGGTAGGTAGTTAAGTAGATAGATAGAGAAGATAGGTAGATATAGAGGTAGGTAGGTAGAGAAGATATAGATAGATATAAAGCGTGACCCGTCAAAGCGCGTTCCACAAAAGCGCGGTCGACGAAATCGCGTATGTGACGTCATCACAACGCGACGAAAAAGATCGAAAAATGAAATAAAAATTAAATTACAGCAAGCCGTCACATAAAGGTAAGGGTTAGGTTAAGGGTTAGGGTTAGGGTTAGGTTAAGGGTTAGGGTTAGGGTTAGAGCGTTAGCGTTACGTTTAGCGTTAGGTTAAGGGTTAGCGTTAGGTTTTTCGTTACGTAAGGGTTAGGTTTAGGGTTAGGTTAAGGGTTAGGTTTAGGGTTAGGTTTAGGGTAGGTTTGGGGGGGTTAGGGGAAGGTTTTAGCTTATTTTACATTTTTTTCGATCTTTTCTATCTTTTTCGTCGCGCTGTGATGACGTCACATACGCGCTTCGTCGACCGCAATTTGTCGTCCGCGGTTTGTGGTAGTAGAACCGATATAAAGATAGGTAGGTAGGTAGGTAGGTAGGTAGGTAGGTAGGTAGATAGAGATAGATAGATAGATAGATAGATGATAGATAGATAGATAGATAGATAGATAGATAGATAGATAGATAAGATACATAAGTAGGTAATCAAGTAGAGATGGATGGGTGTGTGTGTGTGTGCATGAGAGAGAGAGAGAGAGAGAGAGAGAGAGAGAGAGAGAGAGAGAGAGAGAGAGAGAGAGAGAGAGAGAGAGAGAGAGAGGAGAGAGAGAGAGAGAGAGATGTGGTATGGATCAGGTCTTTTGCACCTGCCAGATTCACTTTTTCACACCTGATTTTAACTCTGGGTCAGAGTTCCTTTCCACCATTTCTTGTGCACAACAACAACAAAACAAAACACCCCTCTTTTCTACTCTGGGATGGGCCAACTCCATCTATTTCCCCTTCTTTTCCTTTATCTTATCTTTGTAAACTAATCAAACTTGGGTTTTTTTCCCTTTCAAGCCCTTCTACTTTTTTTTTTTTTTTTTTTTTTAAAAAAACCTGTCTCCCTCCCTCTGCAAATCTAGCAAGGTTGGTTTGGTGACCTTGGAAGTTTTTAGTTTTTTCCTTCTTTTTCTTCCTTTTAAACGCTTACATCAGAAAAGATGGAGGAAAATGGCTTAAGTGGTATAATTCATTTAACTGCTGGAATTCACTTGCCAGAAAACAGAGGTTCATGTAAGGAGAAGCAGTTTGCATGTGATAATATCTTACACTGCAGCAAACCATTAACCCCTTTTGGCCCTGAAGTGAAATTTGCTTGGCTGAGTAGAGTTTCCTATTTTGTTCCATACATTTTGTATCTAAAATAACAGTAACTGTAGATGCAACATCTCTTCATATATCTAAAGTTACTCTTAAATGTGTGTCTAGATAATACGTATATCTATATCTACTGTTATAGATATATAGAATAGGATAACAGCATTGGAAGGGACCTTGGAGGTCTTCTAGTCCAACCCCTCTTTAGGCAGGAAACCCTACACCTCTTCAGACAAATGCTTATCCAATATCTCTTGAAAACCTCCAGTGTTGAAGCATTTCACAACTTCTGGGGGCAAGTTGTTCCACTGATTGATTGTCTAACTATCAGGAAATTCCTCTTTAGTCTAAGTTGCTTCTCTCCTTGATGAGTTTCCACCCATTGTTTCTTGTTACCTCATTCAACAACTGGAGGCAAGCTGTTCTACTGATTAATTGTTCTCACTGTCAGGAAATCTCTCTATAATTCTAAGTTGCTTCTCCTTGATTAGTTTTCATCCATTGCTTCTTGTCCTACCCTCAGGTGCTTTGGAGAATAGCTAGACCCTCTTCTTTGTGGCAACCCCTGAGATATGGAACACTGCTATCATCTCCCCTAGTCCTTCTTTTCATTAAACTAGACATCCTCAATTTTCTTCAACTGTTCTTCATATATTTTAGCCTTTTGTCCCCTTATCATCCTTGTTGCTCTTCTCTGCACTCTTTCTAGAGTTTCCACATGATTTTTACAATGGGGCAACCAAAACTAAATGCAAGAGAACAGAACAGAATAACAGAGTTGGAAGGGATCTTGGAGATCTTCTAGTTCAACCCTCTGCTTAGGTAGGAAACAATACACCACTTCAGACAAATGCTTATCCAATATCTTCTTGAAAACCTCCAGTGTTGAAGCATTTCACAACTTCTGGAGGCAAGTTGTTCCACTGATTGATTGTTCTAACTATCAGGAAATTCCTCTTTAGTTCTAAGTTGCTTCTCTCTGATTAGTTTCAACCATTTTTTTTCTTGTTTGGTGGCCACCAAGGCTGGGCTTTGAATGGAGGCCTTTGAACTCTGGTGCTGGAGAAGACTCCTCTGAATCCCTTGGACTGCAAGGAGATCCAACCGGTCAGTCTTAGGGATCAACCCTGACTGCTCTTTAGAAGGTGGGATCCTGAAGAGGAAACTCAAATACTTTGGCCACCTAATGAGAAGGAAGAAGGACTCCCTGGAGAAGAGCCTCATGCTGGGAAAGATTGAGGGCAAAAGAAGAAGGGGGCGGCAGAGAAGGAGGTGGCTAGATGGAGTCACTGAAGCAGTAGGCATGAGTTTAAATGGACTCTGCGGGATGGTAGAGGACAGGAAGGCCTGGAGGAACATTGTCCATGGGGTTGTGATGGGTCAGACATGACTTTGCAACTAACAACAAGGAGGTGATGTCTTCATCCTCTTTCTCCCACACAAATCATCTCTTTCTCTGCTGGAATGTTCTCCTTTCTTCTTGGGAATTCAGAAAATATTCCATTGCTACATTGCTGATTTTTACCGAAAGAAGTGACTGGCTAAACATTGCAGTCATAGTTTTCCTGTCACTGCAAGATCTTTGCTAGCTGAATGGACCCAATGGACCTTCTAAATTTGTCTTTGTAGAAAGCATGTTGGTGTTGGGTTATGGAAGGTTCCCATGGTTTCTTAATCATAGTTTCCAAGACCAAAGAGGCTAGACAATGCCTGAGAGCCTGGCACTCAGGAAAATCAACCATCAACAGGCACATAGAGATTAACAACTTATACACATCATTCAGAAGAGGCAATCAAAAAGCCAAAAAGGAAACAAAAAGACCAAAACAACTCCTCACCAGCTATCCACATCCAGACAAGCAGTGTTGTGGCCCACCAGTGGAGCTGGCAGCAGAGTCGGACAGTGAAGAGGTTGGGGAGGAACATGGGCTAGTTCTGGGGGCTGAGAAAAGCTCAGATGAGGGCTCTGCATCTTGCAAGAAAACAGCCAAGCTCAGAGAGCACCAAGGATCCCAACGTTCAACCACTACAAATATTCTCTTCCATATTGATAGAAGATGGTCAGTACTAGATCTGAAGCTTCTGTTCAATCCGTCACAAACAAATATAGAACATATCTCGATATTCACAATATTTTCAAAGACTGGTTCTCCAAGCAGATCCATATCTGACCGGCTTGCTCCTGTCAAAGGATCCCAGACCTAAATTGGTTTCTCCCTGCACCCCAGAGACCTCTAAATTGGTGTCACGCTCCACCAATTCATAGTCCTAATGGAGAGGTCAGCGGGAGAACGGTGGTCATTTTTCATCTGGGGGAAAAAAAACCAGAGAATCCTTCTCCTGAGCACTTTTTAAGAAGTTGAACCAATTTCCGTAACTCTTCCCCCCCCCCCTGGGTTCATTTCCAGACTTACCAGGCCTTACGGGTGATTATTGAACTAAAGACAAACCTGGGATTAGAAATAATTTGGTCCCTGACTCGGCAGTTTCCCTCCCCTCATTTCCAAAGCATCTGTCATCAAGGCCACTGCCGATTCTCACCCTACAGCCCACCAACTCTGCTGAAGCAGCAGCTCTGCGTTATTGGAAGAGAAAAAAAGGAACAGAAAGAGTGATGTGTATGTGTATGTTTTGGGAAAAATAAATAAGAGTACAGAAACACTGACAAGGCAATAGGGAGAATGTTCGGAAGAGGTGATGAAAGTTGTGCCTAATCATAAAGAATGAGAGTGGAAAGAAGAAGAAAAAACAATAATGAGAGGGAGGACGAGATATTAAATAAGAGATGGATTGGATGGATGGAAGGAAGCAGGAAGGAAGGAGGAAGGAAGGAGGAAGGAAGAAGGAAGGAAGGAGGAAGGAGAGAAATAGAAAGGAAAGGAAAAAAGAAAAGAGGAAGGAGGAATGAAATAGGAAGGAAGAAGAAAATAGGAAGAAGGAAGGAAATAGGAAGGAAGAAGGGAGGAAGGAAAGAAGGAAGAAGAAAGGAGGAAGAAAAAAGGAAAATAGAAAGAAGAAAGTTGGAATGAAGGAAGGAAGAAATAAAAAGGAAGAAGGAAGGAAATAGGAAGGAAGGAGAAAGGAAATAGGAAGGAAGGAGAAAGGAAATAGGAAGGAAGGAGAAAGGAAATAGGAAGGAAGGAAGGAAAAAAGGAAAGAGGAAGGAAGGAGAAAGGGGATAGAAAGGAGGAAGGAAGAAGAAAAAAGGGGAAGGAAGAAAAAGGGAAGGAAGGAATGATGGAAGAAGAAGAAAGGAAGAAAAAAGAAAGAAAGGAAGAGAAAGAAAGAAAAGAAAGAAGAAAGAAAGAAAAAGAAAGAGAAAGAAAAAAAGAAAGAAGAAAGAAAGAAAGAAAAAGAAAGAAAGAAAGAAAGAAAGATATTCTCCAAGGCACCCGAAGGCAGGAAAAGAAACCATGGATTGAAACTAACCAAGGAGAGAAGCAAATTTCCAGACATGGTAAGGTTAATGAGATCCACTGGTTAATGAGGACTATTAACCAGTGGAACAGCTTGCCACCAGAAGTTGTGGAAGCTTCATCACTGGGAGGTTTTCAAGAAGAGATTGGACAGCCATTTGTGAGGGATGCTCTAGAGCCTCCTGCTTGAGCAGAGGGTTGGACTAGAAGACCTATTCCAACCCTATTCTTCTATGTTGTGACCCCACCAATTGTGTTATTGTCCCAGTATTAGCCACAACCACACCATAAAGCAAAATCGGGAGGAGATTCCTTCCCAGACCTTCTCCGCTCTGCTCACTGCCTTCTTCACAGGTCAGTAACCTGCATTTAAAGGGTCCCTCGTGTCCAGTGCGCATTTCCGATCTCCCCAATTAGCTTTCATTTTTGCTTCCCACCGAGCACACATGGCCAGCTTCAGAGGCAGCTGGCTTTGCAAAACATCTCTGTTAACCGGCTTAATGAAAAATGACAGATGATAAATTCATAAGTACACACACTCGCTTGAGCACTTGGGAGAACGAGAGAATGAACAAGTCCCAAGCGCTTCAACCAGGAGAATAAAGTCGAAGTAAGACTCATTTTCCTAGTTAGTTCTAGAAGACGAGGGGTGAAACGTCTCCTATCCCATCCCATCCCATTCCATCCCACCCTACCCAACCCTACCCAACCCTACCCAACCCTACCCAACCCTACTCAACCCTACCCAACTCTACCCAACCCTACTCAACCCTACCCAACTCTACCCAACCCTACCCTACTCCACTCCATGGGGAGGGGAAGGAAGGGAAGAAGGAATAAAGGAGAAGGAGGAAGGAGAAGGAGAAGGAGAAGGAGAAGGGGAAGTAGTAGTAGTAGCAGTAGCAGTAGCAGCAACAGCAGCAGTAGTAATAGTAGTAGTAGTAGTAGTAGTAGTAGTAGTAGTAGTAGTAGTAACTGGGATGAAAACTTACTTACTGTTGGATTTAATATAATAGTAACAATAGCAATAGAATTTAGACTTATATACCACTTCATAGTGCTTTACAGCCCTCTCTAAGCAGCTTACAGAGTCAGCATATTGGCCACAACAATCTTGGTCCTCATTTTACTGATTTCGGAATGCTGAGTCAACCTTCAAACAGATGGTCAAACTGCAGGCAGGGTAGAATTAGCCTGTAATACTACATTTTAACCATTGTATTACCACAGCGCTCTCGCTCTCTCTCTGTCTCTGTCTCTCTCTCTCTGTGACTATATACCGTTTCACAGTGCTTTACAGCCCTCTCTAAGCGGTTTACAGAATCAGCTTCTTGCCCTAATTGTAATTGTAATTGTAATTGTTTATTTGTATGCCGCCCTTTTCCCTGGGGGGACTCAGGGCGGCTCACAATCCAAGGGGGGGAAAAGACAAACTTTTACATATAAGACAATACATAATTAAAACGCAACATTCATACCATTCGGTATGAATACCAATTTGGGTCCTCATTTTACTGACTTCGGAAGGATGGAAGGCTGAGTCAACCTTCAGCCGTTCAGCATCAAACTACTGGCAGTCGGCAGAGTTAGCCTACAACACTGCATTTTAACTACTGTGCCACCCTGGTGCATATTTAATATATTATACACATGATATATTTAACATATCAAGTGTATAATCCATGTGGATGAGATGGGCAGCATATACATCTAACCAATCAATCAATCATCAACTAATCAAGGTGGAATTGTTGTCCAGTACGCGAAGAGAAAAGCAAGTTATTATACCTTTCTCTGTTAGATTCCAGAACGAGATTAAATAATGGATGAGATATTCCCATTAGCTCAGTTTATTTGAAACGGCTCCTGCTCTACTTTTACGCATGTATTATAATCAAATGATTCGAGCCCCGAATAATTTTGCATTGATTTGGTAGGTCCTCATTGGTACCAATTACATTTGCATTTACCCATCTGACGATATTTAGGTTCCACCACAAAACCGTGGTAGACTAAAGCGCGCTCGACGAAAGCGCGTACCTGACATCATCACAGCGCGACGAAAACATCACGCTGTGAGCGGTAAAGTTAAAATTAATGCGAAAACCTTATGCTAACCCCCCCCAAACCTAACCCTAACCCTAACCCTTAACCTAACCCTAAACCTAACCCTAAACCTAACCCTAAACCTAACCCTAAACCTAACCCTTAACCTAACGCTAAACCTAACGCTAACCCTTAACCTAACCCTAAACTAACCCTAACCCTTAACCTAACCCTAAACCTAACGCTAACCCTAAACCTAACCCTAAACCTAACCCTAAACCTAACCCTAAACCTAACCCTTAACCTAACGCTAAACCTAACGCTAACCCTTAACCTAACCCTAAACCTAACCCTAACCTTAACCTAACCCTAACCCTAAACCTAACCCTTACCTTTATGTGAATCGGCTTGTTTTAAAAGCGCTTTTTAAAGCACCCCTTTTTCTCCGCAGTCGTATTTGTCGCGCTGCTGCTGACGTCAGGTACGCGCTTTAATCGGGCGCGCTTTAGTGGACCGCGGTTTTGTCGTGCCACGGATATTAACGTGCAGCCATATCAGAAGGAGCTGCTTGGGTCTCAATGGGTGGAGAAGACTTCTCTCCTAAAGATCACAGAACCATTTTGACTTTAGAATTGAATGGAATAACTTCTCCATGCAGGGAGGTAAATAATTAGAATAACAGAATAACAGAGTTGGAAGGGACCTTGGAGGTCTTCTAGTCCAACCGCCTGCTCAAGCAGGAAACCTTGTATTATTTCAGGCAAATGATTGTCCTCTTTCTTCTTGGAAACCTCCAGTGAGGAAGCTACTACAACTTCTGAAGGCAAGTCGTTTCACTGCTAAATTGTTCTCACAATCAAAAAATTTCTCCTTCGGTTTAGGTTGGTTCTCTCCTTGATTAATCTCCATCCGTAGTTTTTTTTGCCCTGCCCTCAGGTGCTTTGGCGAATCGGTTGACCCACTCTCCTTTGTCACAGCCCATTGGATATAGGGACACTATTAGGGTAGAACAAGAAGCAATGGGTGGAAACTAATCAAGGAGAGAAACAACTTAGAACTGAGGAGAAATTTCCTGACAGTTGGAACAATTAACCAGTGGAAAAACGTGTCTCCAAAAGGTGCAAATGCCTCAACACTGGAAGTCTTTAAGAAGATGTTCGATATCCATTTGTCTGAAACGGTAGGATTTCCTGCCTAGGCAGGGGGTTGGACTAGAAGACCTCCAAGGTCCCTTCCAACTCTGCTATTGTATTGTACTATTATATCACCTCTGGTCCTTCATTAAACTAGGCATTCCAGTAACCATTCTTCATATGTTTTAGCCTCCAGTCACCTCATCCTCTTTGTTGCTCTTCTCTGCACTCTTTCCAGAGTCTCCACCAAAACTGGACTCCAAGTGTGGCCTTATCAATGCCTTATAAGGTGGTATTAACCCTTCATGTGATCTTGATTCAATCCCTCGGTTTATGCAGCCTAGGACTGTGTCGGCTTTTTTGGCTGCTGCTGCACATGGCTGGCTCCCCTTTAAATGGTTGTCCACTAGGACTCCAAGATCCCTCTCACAGTTGCTACTATTCAGCCAGATGCCACCTATTCCGCCTCTGTGCATTTGAATTTTCTTTCCTCAATGCAAAATCTTATTTTTCTCATCTTCACTTTGAATTTCACTTTGTTAGACAGGGCCCGGTCAAAATTTCTGCTATCAGTTCTCCAAAACCTGTCAGAACCTGCTGAATTTCACCCCGGGACTAGCTGTAGAACAAAGCAACCTTACGAAGAATAAATCTTTGGTACCGAATATAGCTTGCTGGCATGTGTGGGGCAGGCTAATCCCATGAGGGAGAGATAGCACCTCAGATATAGGTGCACCTGGGAATTGAGTTCTGAATAGCTGGGGAACGAGATTAGTCAATTAGTGAAAGAGGAAAAAGCTGGAAGGGACGTTGGAGGTCTTCTAGTCCAGCCCCCTGCTCAAGCAGGAGACCCTATACGATTTCAGACAAGTGGCTGTCCGATCTCTTTTAAAAAAAACCTCCAGTAATCCACAATGTCTGGTGGCAAGCTGTTCCCCTGATTAATTGTCCTCTCGATTAGGAAGTCTCTCCTTACTTCTACGTTGCTTCTCTCCTTGGTTAGTTTCCATCCATTGCTTCTTGTCCTGCCTTCATGTGCTTTGGAGAATAGGTTGAACCACCTCTTCCTTGCAGCAACGCCACAGCAGTGGTGGGTTTCAAAAAAATATCGAACCTACTATGTGGGTGTCGCCTCCTTTGTGGGAGTGGCTTGCCGGCCATGTGACCTGGTGGGAGGGCTTGCCGGCCATGTGTTCTCTCTCTCCTCTCTCTCTCTCTCTTCTCTCTCGTCTCTCTCTCTCTCCTTCCTTTTGTCTCTCTGTCCCTTTTTCCTTTTTTTCTTCATCTCTCTTCTCATTTTTTCTTTATTTTCTTTCTTTCTTTCTTCTTTCTTTCTTTCTTTCTTTCTCTTTCTCTCTCTTTGTGAGTCTGTGGGTGTGTGTGTGTCCGGTGGTGGGTTTTCAAAAAATTTTGGAACCTCTTCTGTAGGTGTGGCCTGCTTTCCGGGTCCACTGGTGGAACCTCTTCTAACCGGTTCGGTAGATTTGACGAACGGTTCTTAACGAACTGGTGCGAACTGGTAGGAAACCACTTCTGCACCACAGATACTGAAAGACTGCTACATTGTCATCCCTAATCCTTCTTTTCTCTAGATTACATTCCTTTCTCCTTTTTTTTTTTTTGCAAGAATCCAGTCTGGCATCTCTCTGGCCCTCCTGCTGTTTAACAAGTTGGGACTCCCCCACCCCTATTCCCCCCCCTCCTTCCACTGCAGGTCCAGCCACTTGATGAATGGGGATGTTAATCCACCCCCAATTCTGAAACTTCCAGGTCCTCTCCCACTCCTCCTTTCCAGCAGCTACCTCAGCAACTTTTCCTTCTATAAAACATAGCATGCAAGTGGCAAGAGTGGAATAGATTTATGGGCAGGCTTTAAATGACAGAGGGATGGGGGGGGGGGGTATTTTGATCTTCTTCGCGGCTCTACCCCTCCAGTTTTCAGCTTTTATAAATAACATTTCACAGAACTGTTTCTTTCTCTGCTGGTTTCTCTCTTCCCGACTGGACTCGGAGAGAGGAGGGGGGGGGCAAGCCTATATATTTGTTATTTCCCCCCCCCCCTGCAACATTTAGAGCTTATCTTTCTTTCTTGGGCCATGCACCATGAAATGAAGTTGGCCAAATCATGGTTTCATAGGGACAGGCAAATCTCCTTGACCCTGACCCCTGTGTCAGATGGACCAAAGCTGAGGCAAGTGATGGGAGCTCACCCTAACCCACAGTGCTAGGACTCGAACCACAGGAGCTGAGACAATGTCGAGCATCATAAGCTATTGAGCTACCATGTCTCAAAGAAATGCAGCAGTGGTGGGATTCAGCCGGTTCACACCTATTTGGGGGAACTGGTTGGTAACTTTCTAAGCAGTTCGGAGAACCGGTTGTTGGAAGAAATCTCCTTTTGTTTTTTTCCACTTTACAGGGCTAATCCTGTAAGGAAGGCAGGAAGGAAACATTCTGGTGTTGTTTCTAGCCTCATCTTTATTGCCCTGCTTACAGAAACTGCCTCTCCAGTTAACCCTTATTACATTGTCACATCTAAGGTGAAGCGCCCATCAACATGAGTGACATTGAGTTGTTCACACCCACCCAGTCACATGACCACCAAGCCCCGCCTACCCAGCTGGTCATTAGGGCAGAGAACCAGTTGTTAAATTATTTGAATCCCACCACTGGCGCCCAGCCATTGGTGGTCCGAGAAGCGAAGGGAAAGACACAGACTAGGGAGCCATGTGCACCAAATACAGGCAAGGCAGATCATCGGCATAGGTTTGGCCCACCAAGGAGTTAAGTGACAAAGTCTACCGTCCCTCCGATGAATCCATAATTGATTCGGTAACAAATCACTAATCTCGCTGTCATCCCGGTGAATAAGATAATAAATGTGCCCTGTCCAGGAATGCAAAGTTGTTTGAATTGGGCTGAAATTATTAATAAAGGCCCAACTTTTCTCCCTGGCTCTTATCTCCCCTCCTCTTCTCAATTCCGACTAGTTTAGCATTTCTTTTTAATCTCTCTCGCTTGTCACATTAGACAGCTGAGAGTAAAGAGAGGGGTGTGTGTGATTGTGCGTTCAGGTTGCCATAGAAGCACGACGACAGGTTTTTTTCGGGGGTGGGGGTGGGAGAAGAGTGAAGTTGCGAAAGCAAAGGGGGCTTTCATCCGTTTTCCCCTTTTATTTGGGTGGGGGAGGCACATTAAAAAAATAACCAAATCAAAACAAAATCCCCAGGAAATTTGAGAGGCGGGGGGAAGCGAATTTGTTTTGATCTGCCAGACTTAATTCCCAAATTTGCTTTGGACTTTCCTTCTCTCATCTTTTTTTTTTGTTATAAAAGATCCCAGTGTTCTTCCTTCTCCTGTTTTTCCGTTTTCTTTCTCTTTCTTCCACCTGTTCTTCTCTTCCCTCTCTGTTTTCTTGCCTTACCCCCTTTTCCCTCTCCTCCTGCTCCTTCTCCTTCTTCTCTCTTCTCTTCCTCCTTTCCTTGTACCTGGTTTTGCTGTAAGAGCTCTTTGTTTTTGCATTCTGCTGCGTAACCTTCTTGCCAGAGACTTTATTATGTTTATTTTGGGCTCACAGCCAGCGTGAGCCAGGACTGATAAAGTATTTCCTTTAAGTCTGTCTGACTGTCGTCTGTGAACGAGCGAAGAAGGAGGGGTCAGAACAGTTCACCCATCACGGGTATAAGCGTCTCCTGCTTGAGCAGGGTTTGGCTGACGGCCTCCAAGGTCCTTTCCAACGGTGTCAGGCCCACAGCGGTTCCTTTAAGAATCTTTGGCCTGCCACACTCTCATTAAAGAAGGGGGGGGAGGGAATTAGCAAGGGGTAGAATGTGTTGTTTTCAAAATTAAAAAAAAATCCTTTCTAGAAGCTCAAGGTCCTCTTTTGTCTCCAAACCTTTGCACCTGATGGGAAGCAGGTGGGAGTAGGGGTTTAGCATGAGAAAGAAGATTGGACCATGTGATGGACTGTGGGTGTGGGGGACAAGATCATGAACGTTAACTGGGTGGGATCCTGGTGTAACTTCCAGAATTGGGATTCCATAGCACAATGCAACATGCCTGCCTTATTAAATTGGAACTTTAAGCATAGTTTTGCCTTCGACTCTGATTTAATTCTTGCATGATATTTGGAACGCTGACACTGAGTGTGTTTGTGTTCTGTAAAATCTGTGTTGTTGGGGGCGATATGCTGACTCTGTAAAACCGCTTAAGAGAGGGCTGAAAGCCCTATGAAGCGGTATATGTCTAACTCCTATTGCTATTGGCTATTGCTCTAAAGTTTGATTCACTCAATGACCGTGTGACTACCTACCAATGGCAGCGATTCGTTTAACAACTGTGGCAAAGAAATGGTTTAAAATGGAGCCAAGCTTCACTTAACAATGTCTCCCTTAGCAACAGGAAATGTTGGACTCAATTGTGGTCATATGCCGAGGACTACCGGCCGACATACTCTCAGAGTTGTTCCACATTCACTAAAATGCACCCCCCCCCCCACAAAGGAACAATAGATCAATAGCCCCGGGAAAACTTTTTAAAAAAAGAGCAATAGAAGCAAAATGAAAATAGAGAAGCTGCATCAACAAGAACCAAAGTTAAAAATAATCCAAGTGATATTTTAAAGGTCTGGGAATATGGAGAGAGACATCAAGGTAGAGACACGGTTAATCTCCCTGGAGATATTTTTCAATAAAGGCAGTATCATAAATAAGGGTCGCGCTTATTAGTCAGACTTCCTGTACGGCGAAGTTGGTGCAAGCAGCTTTACTGAGAGGCAGGGGAAAAAACCCTCCTTTTTTTCAAAAAAAATATTCGTTCAAATCTGTCGGTAGAGAATCAGGATAGACCGAGGAAGAGAATCGAGATTACGTGAAGTGTCGATGACCCCTTGATAATGCCTTGGTGCAGAGGTGGGATTCCGCCGGTTAGGATGGGTTTCGGGGAGCCGGTAGCAGAGATCATGGGTCAGCAGAGATCGTGGTTATTGTAATTGCATCCTATTTAGCCACGTTTGAGGCAGGGTGCATGTGTGGAAGGCTAACGCATGAGCAAAGCGCATGCACAGAAAGCGGGTGCATCACAGAAGATGCGTGCATGCGAGAAGTGAGCGAGTAAAAAACGGTGTTAAAAAATAAGTGAAACCAACCGCTGCCTTGATTAGATGACACTTGTAATACGCACCCAGTTTTGGTCGCGCTAAATAAATAAGATGTGGAGCTCTGGGAAAGAGTGCAGAGAAGAGCAACAAGGAGGATTAGGGAGCTCAAGGCTGACATCTATGAAGAATCCCTTCTGTTGTAGGAATTGAGGTCACTCGGAGGAGAGAGTTTTGGATTTGCTTTAAAACTTGAACTTGGCTTAATAGCAATAGCAGTTAGACTTATATACCACTTCATAGGGCTTTCAGCCCTCTCTAAGCAGTTTTAGAGTCAGCATATTGCCCCCAACAATCGGGTCCTCATTTTACCACCTCGGAAGATGGAAGGCTGAGTCAACCCCTGAGCCGGTGAGATTTGAACAGCCGAAACTGCAGAACTGCAGTCAGCTGAAGTAGCCTGCAGTGCTGCATTAACCACTGCGCCACCTCGGCTCTTAATGCCGGTGGTTGGGAGTATACTCCTAGTGTTGGGTAGGCAATATAGATTCATATACAATACCAAATGGTCGCTGTTGCTTTAAAATGGCTGAAGTACTTATCAGCTGTCATTAACTTTACAATCAGCTGTAATTAACCTTTAACAATAAGAGGGAGTCAGGAAAGTTCATCCCAGAGTAGAAAGAGGGGGTGTTGTTGTTGTTGTTGTTGTTGTGCACAAGAAATGGCAGAAAGGAACTCTGACCCAGAGTTAAAATCAGGTGTGAAAAAGTGAATCTGGCAGGTGCAAAAGACCTGATCCATACCCACGGCGCTCTCTCTCTCCCTCTCTCTCTCTCTCTCTCTCTCTTCCCTCCCTCCCTCCCTCTCTCTCTCTCTGCTTGTCCTATGCTTGATGACTATTTGCTTGCTTGATGACTGGAACGTGAACTGCGACTGTAAGCAATTTTTTGTCTTTGAATTGTGTTTGGACAAATATCTACTATCACTGCTTGCGAAGCTATTAGTAGTAGTAAAGCTACTTGTTTTTACTAGCAGTGTCTGAGACTCTATTCGTTTCTTCTACTAGCAACATTCCTTCTCTCTAGCTGTACATTCCGCTGTGCTACTTTCGTCTCCAACGGAGATACCCCTACAACCCGATAACTGTGAGAGGGATCTTGGAGTCCAAGTGGACAACCACTTAAATATGAGCCAGCCGTGTGCGGCAGCTGCCAAAAAGATTAATGCAATTCCAGGTTGCATTAACAGAGGGACAGAATCAAGATCACCTGAAGTGTTAGTACTGCTTTATCAAACCTTAGTAGGACTACACTTGGAATCCTGCAGCCAGTTTTGGTTGCCACAATGTGAAACGATGTTGAGTCTCTAGAAAGAGTGCAGAGAAGAGTAACAAGAATGATTAGGGAACATATGAAGAACAGTGGAAGGTATTGGGAATGTCTGGTTTAATGAAAAAGGGCTAGGTGTGACATCATAGTAGGGCTCCAATATTCAGGGTCTGCCACAAACAAGAGGGGGGTCAAGCTATTCTCCAAAGAACCTGAAGGCACAACAAGAAACAATGGATGGAAACTAAATCAAGGAGAGAAATAACCTGGAATTAAGGAGATATTTCCTGATTGTGAGAACAATTAATCAGTAGAATGGCTTGCCTTCAGAAGTTGTGCCTGGTCCTTTCCCTCCCTCCCTTCCCTCTCCTTATCCTCCCCCTTCCTTCCCTCTTCCTTCCTTCCTTCCTTTCTTCTTCCTTCCCCTTCTTCTCCTCCCTTCCTCACTTCTTCCTTTCCCCTCCTTTCCCTTCCTTCTCCTTCCTTTTCATCCCTCCCTCCCTCCCTCCAGTTGTTCAATGTTTTTTCCCCTCGGGAATCAAAAACACACCTCTTCATTTCACCGGCTGCAATTGAAACAATTTTGCCCGCAAGCAATTCCAAAAAACAGGGGCTTTGCGGGCCATTTAAGGGGGGGGGGCAGCACTTGGGCTCCTATCTAGAAGTGCAGAATAATTGCTTTTGGTCTGAGTGTATGATTGCAAGGGATTTAAATCTCTTAAGAAAGTCCCCCGTTTATTAATAAAATGCAATGGGACGAAAATGCAGGACTTACCCCGCAGACTAAAAATTGTGAGGTTGGATCCCATTTTATTTCCAGCCTAAAGACCCAGTGAGGCCTTTTACCATTTTTTCAGAACAAGAGACAGGACACTGTCTCCTCTCGCCCTCCAAATTCATTATCAAATGCTATTATTATTATTGTTGTTGTTGTTGTACAATTGTATCACAGCGGCCAATTGTTGTGCATTGTCATAGTTTCCTGGTTTTTCGGTCCAAAGGTCCAAATCAGCTTGTGTCAAGTTAACTATGCCAGCTGTGTATCTTATAACTGGTATTGCCCAGGTATTTATGGCCTTGATTGTATTTCCACCATTCAATTTAGATTTCAAAATTTTCCTAACTCTGTTGGTGTACCTCTGCCTGACAATAGTTTTTACTTCTCCATGCTTGATGTTATCCAATGCAGAATGCCTAAGTATTTGTAGGCTTCATTTTCTTCTGCATTTAATTAGTTGGCCATTGGCATTTCAATTCCCTCAGATGCAGTGATTTTGCCCCTTTTTAGGATCTCCAGTGGCGCATTTTTCCATGCCAAACTGCATTGAACTATCGGTGCTGAATACTCGGACTGTATTTGTCAATGATTGGATTTCTATTTCTGACTTTCCATAGAGTTTCAAATCATCCATATATAACTGCGAAATTTTTTCAGCTTTTTTGGCTGTTTGGTAGCCTAATTTCATTTTTTTAAGATTACTGATAGTGGATCATTGCGATGATGAAGAGAAGAGGTGAAAGTGAATCACCCTGGAAAATTCCTCGCTTGATATTAACCATTCCGCTCTCATTCTTTATTGCCAACTCAGTTCTCCATTGTTTCATTGCCTTTTCAGTAAAGGATGTAATATTTTTGCTAATGCCAGTTGTTTCTAAGCATTTTTGATCCAACTATGTGGCAGTGAGTCAAATGCCTTTTTGTAATCAATCCCCATATTCAAGTTCGTTTTTTGTTCTTACAATTTTCTAATATCATTATTATTATTATTATTATTATTATTATTATTATTATTATTATTATACAATTGTATCACAGCGGCCAGTTGTTTCGCTGGATTTGGCATTGGTTACTAGTCGGGCCCCACCCAGGGGCCTAGGACGTCGTAACGTATTTTCGTAATATGCGTGCATATCCAAGCAGTGCGGCTTTTTGCATTTGACTGATGGTGATTTTGTCAATTTTTAACTGTTTTAAATGTATTCCAGTGCTTTTGGAATAGCACCCAGTGTGCCAATTACCACTGGAATTACCACTGCTGGTTTGTGCCATAGTCGTTGAATTTCGATTTTTAAGTCCTGGTATCTTGCGATTTTTTCATGTTCCTTCTCGGCGACCCGCTATCACCTGGTATTGCGATGTCTATGATTGTGACCTTATTTTTCTCAACCAGTGTGATGTCTGGTGTATTATGCGCCAGTATTTTGTCGGTTTGTATACGGAAATCCCACAAGATCTTGACCGTCTGATTTTCGGTGACTTTTTCAGGCTGATGTTCCCACCAGTTTGTTTCTGTTTTAATATTATAATTTTTGCACAAATTCCAATGGATCATTTGTGCTACTGAATTGTGCCGCAATTTATAATCAGTCTGCGCGATTTTTTTACAGCAGCTGAGTATGTGATCAACAGTTTCATCAGCTCTTTGCAAAGTCTGCATTTGGCATCATCAGAGGATTTTTCGATTTTGGCCTTAATGGCATTGTGCGGATAGCTTGTTCTTGCGCAGCCAGGATTAGTGACTCTGTTTCTTTCTTACTGTACCTGTTTTAACCATAACCAAGTTGTTCACTGTCCACTTTATCTTTTATTTTTTCCAGAAATGACCATGCAGTGCTTTGTTCTGCCACTCTCCATTCTTGATTTTATCACATCTTTTCTGTATTCTTGTTTTGTCTGTTGGGCCTTCAGTAGATTTTGTTCTTACTTCGATTAATAGATGTTCTTGACTTTCTTTTAAATAATCAGCCAGTCCATGTTTTTTCCTTCTTCAACTATTTGCTTCACTTGTAATAATCCTCTGCCACCTGATTTTCGGGGCAGGTACAGTCTATCAGTATCACCACGTGGATGTAAACTGCTAGTGCATTGTCATTAGTTTCCTGGTTTTTCGGTCAAAAGGTCAAATCAGCTTGTGGTCCAGTTAACTATGCCAGCTGTGTATCTTATAACTGGTATTGCCCAGGTATTTATGGCCTTGATTGTATTTCCACCATTCAATTAGATTTCAAAATTTTCATACATCTGTTGGTGTACTCTCGCCTGACAATAGTTTTTACTTCTCCATGCTTGATGTTATCCAACTGCAGAATGCCTAAGTATTTGTAGGCTTCATTTTCTTTGCATTAATTAGTTGGCATTGGGCATTTCAATTCCCTCAGATGCCAGTGATTTTGCCCCCTTTTTAGGGATACAGTGGCGCATTTTTCCATGCCAAACTGCATTGAAAATCGGTGCTGAATACTCGGACTGTATTGTCAATGATTGGATTTCTATTTCTGACTTTCCTAGAGTTTCAAATCATCCATATATAGTAATGCGAAATTTTTCAGCTTTTTGGCTGTTTGGTAGCCTAATTTCATTTTTTTTAAGATTACTGATAGTGGGACAATTATTATTATTATTATTATTATTATTATTATTATTATTATTATTATTTTCACTCCAAATGTTTGCATTGGTTTTTTCTAGGATAACAACCCAACCGGCATATATGCAAGAGTCCCGATAAATGGTGTGGAAAGAATGCGATTTCCAAAAAAATAATAATAATTCCACGTCATGTTTCATCCATCAGGAGATGTTCTCCTCAAAGAGGTGGGAATCTATGAATGGATGTGGGACGTTTCTACCCAGCGAGGGTAGAAGAAGAACGGAGAGGACAGCCCCCCCCCCCCCCAGTGTTGCAGTTCAGACAACGGAATTATTAACAGATTAACGGAGCTGGAAGGGACCTTGGAGGTCATCTAGCCCAAGCAGGAGATCATACACCGTTTCTGTCTAGTCTCTTCTTGAAGGCCTCCAGTGATGAAGCTCCCCACAACCTTCCGAAGGCAACTTCTGTTGATTGTTGTGAAAACTATTTATCACTCTACTCTTTTGGAAGAGACTGGACAGCCTCTATCGGGAATGTTGGGGTCTCCTGCTTGTGCAGGGATTTGGACTAGAAGACCTCCAAGGTTCCTTCCAACTCTTCTCTTCTTTTCTCTTCTCGTCCAGTCCAGTCTAGTCTTGTGTATTATTCTATTCTATTCTATTCTATTCTATTCTATTCTATTCTAGTCTATTCTAGTCTAATCTAGTCTAGTCTAATCTAGTCTATTCTAGTCTATTCTATTCTATTCTAGTCTATTCTAGTCTAGTCTTTCTGTACAGGGTGTTCTGTTTGAGCAAGGGGTTGGACTAAATGACCTCCAAGATCCCTTCCAATTCTGTTATTTTTCTTTTTATTATTTTGTTGGGTGATGGACACGTGTTTATCCCAAGCACATTTAAACTCATATCTGATTGACCACAGAGAGCACCAAGGACCTCACAGAAAGCCGTATTCAGCAAATTCACGACTGATCTCTCTTTCCCTCCTCACCTCCCAAAAAACCTGCCCATGTGCCTTACATCCGAGGCTACTTTAATTTAATTTGTAATAATCCGTTCCCCCCCCTCCCCTCACTTCTGGCCAACTTTATATGCTCAGCTGAGTTCTTTGATTGGGCTTTGTGCCCGCTGGAATGGATTTTAATGCATATTTTTTATATCTATATTATCAGCGTTATGCATTGGTTGTGCTTTTTCTCGCTCGTTTTTTTAATGTGTCTAGCTCTGACAATTGTTCTGATGTTTTGATGACTGGCTGTTATGTTGTCTTGAAAGCCATTATGGCTGAATACCTTCATATTTGAAACAACCGAGCGAACCTGCAGGCATGCGCAAACTTTGGTCTATGAGATTGCCACAAAGACGGGAGTCGGGATGAGTTTTGCAGAAGAGTTTGCAAAAAAAAGAGGAAAGAGAGAAAAAGGGGAAAAAAAGAACTGCACATTGTACGACATCATCTTATTCTATAGGAGTTTCCACCCATTGCTTCCTGTTCTACACTCAGGTGCTTTGGAGAATAGCTTGAGTCCCTCTTCTTTGTGGAAACCCCTGAGATAGCAGTAGCAATAGCAATAGCAGTTCGACTTATATACCGCTTCATAGGGCTTTCAGCCCTCTCTAAGCGTTTTACAGAGTCAGCATATCGCCCCCACAGTCTGGGTCCTCATTTCACCCACCTCGGAAGGATGGAAGGCTGAGTCAACCTTGAGCCGGTGAGATTTGAACCGCTGAACTGCAGATAACAGTCAGCTGAAGTGGCCTGCAGTACTGCACCCTAATCACTGTGCCACCTCGGCTCTTGGAGGTATTGGAAGAGGGCTATCATGTCAACCGTAGTCCTTCTTTTCATCAAACTTTTCATCCCCAAGGATTCCACTGTCCTCCTTCTCCTCTCCCTCTTCCAGTTTTTTAAACATCACTCTCTTCTATCACAGATGATGTTACCTAGTTTGGTCATGAAACATCTGCAAGAAAACAAGCAAACTTAGAGAGCACCAAGGACCTCTCGTGTCCAACCCTTGGGGACAAGAGGCTGACTCTGTAAAGCGATATATACAGGTAAGTCTATGCGCTATAGCTCTTGCTATCGACAAACTTTTCAGCTAGAAACAACTTTTCGAAAGCCTAGATGTGGTAAGTATACCAAGATTTACTATTCCTTTATTCATTTTCTTTCCTTTGAGTGTGGGGCAATCAGATGGGAACCAACTGCCAAACCTTGGTTGACTCCACCTTCCATCTTTCCGAGATCGGTTAAATGAGGACCCCGATTGTTAGGGGAAAGATGCTGGACTCTGTAAACTGAGTTCCAGAGGGCTGTAAAGCACTGTGAAGCGGTATACAAGTCTAAGGGCGATTGCAATAGACAGACAGACAGGCAGGCAGGCAGGCAGACAGGCAGACAGACAGGGTGGTGCTGTGCTTAGAATGCAGTATTGCAGGCTAACTCTACTAACTGCTAGCAGTTCGATCCTGACTGGCTGAAGGTTGACTCAGCCTTCCATCCTTTCAAAGAAAAATGAGGACCCCAGATTGTTGGGGACAAAAGGCTGACCCGGTAAACTGCTTAGAGAGGGCTATAAAGCATTATGAAGCGGTTTATGTCTAAGGTTGCTATTCCTTCCTTCCTTCCTTCCTTCCTACCTACCTACCTACCTACCTACCTACCTACCTACCTACCTACCTACCAATATTCTCTTCTATTGGAATCCCATTCTACAGTGCTCCGTCATTCACGTTCCATGATTGTCCCGTTATAACAACCAGCTCAGCCTCTAAGCATCCCTGCTTACTTGTGTGTTCTTGCCAGCCATGCCAATAAAAACCTGGCCTTTGGTTTTTCGTTGCCGCGCACAAGCAATTAGAAAACAGATTCAACTATTGAACACGGATTCTTTCACTAGCTTCCCGAAATAAGGATAATCATAAAGACATTACGGGATTCACAGATGTCCACGATGTCTCCATTAATGTGACATTATGCCTTGATTGGATGCACGAGCACGGGGGGAAATCATTTAGTGCTATCGAAGAAATATGGATTGCATCCTTAAGTGACAGAGACGGAAATCCCGAGACTGGTGTTCTCACACTCTACTTAGAAAAAGCATCAAACTCTACCAAGAAAAATCAGAAATTGAGATAGCGAAGAATTTAAGTAGCTCAGGAGTAGGATAATGGCGGCAGTTCATTTCCAAGCTTGTGGGTTGTTTTCTGAACATTTGTTACTGGGTTAGGTGATATCTTCAATGGAATTAGGAGGGAGGGTGAAATCCAGCAGGTTCTGACAGGTTCTGGAGAACCGGTAGTGGAAATTTTGAGTAGTTTGGAGAAACGGTAGCAGAATTTTGAGTAGTTCAGAGAAATGGTAGTGGAAATTTGAATAGTTTGAAGAAGAGAACGGTAGCAGAAATTTTGAGTAAAATGATGAGGATGATGATATTATGATTAAAGCTAAAAAAATATATATAGTCATTTGTAGGAACACGTTACTATGTACAATTTTGTATGCAAAACCTAAGCCTGACCTCAAACGTCGTGGTTCTAAGCTATCCAAACCAACATATTCCATCTTTCTCTGGGCGACCTTATTGCATAATCTTCACGTCTCCATTATTATTGGTATCTATTTTTATTACCCTTTCTATTTACAGCTAACTCGGTTACATAATATCAACCTCAATTATTCATTTTGCAAGTGTCTGGGGTTTCGAGAAGGAAGGAAGACCACATGTGGTACACAAAAATGGTTCCCGTGGTCAAGAGTGCAACAGAGATGATAGGGGACTGGAGGCTAAAACATATGAAGAACGGTTTGCAGGAACTGGGCATGGCTAGTTTAATGAAAAGAACGAACCAGGGGAGACATGATAGCAGCTTCCAATATCTCAGGGGCTGCCACAAAGAAGAGGGAGTCAAACTATTCTCCAAAGCACCTGAGGGTAGAACAAGAAGCAACGGGTGGAAACTAATCAAGGAGAGAAGCAACTTAGAATTAAGGAGGAATTTCTTGACAGTTAGAACCATTAATCAGTGGAACAACTTGCCTCCAGAAGTTGTGTCGTAGTTTGTTGCATAAATTCAAATCCAGAAAGCACGCACAGATAACCGATTCAGCTGGATTCATTAACTTCTTTATATACATAAGAATAGATGAATCAATGTACAATACCAACAGGTGGTTCTTCCAAGTAAACACAAGGCAGGAAAGTTACAGGCAAACACAAGCAGTCAGTTTCATTTTGGCAGACAGCTAGTTTACGTCTTGGAACAGCAGACTGCTTTCTTCTTGTTTCTGTTTCAATTCTCCGCACAAACTCAGATCTGTTTAAGCTCTTATTGGCTGACTTAGTTGCTATGCCTATTCATTGACTGACCTTGTTCCCATGTCTTTGCCAGTCATGAATATTTTAACAAGTTGTGAATGCTCCAACACTGGAAGTTTTTAAGAAGAGATTGGGCAATGATTTGTCTGAAATGGTAGAGAATTTCCTGCCTGAGCAGGGGGTTGGACTAGAAGACCTCCAATATTCCTTCCAACGCTGCTATTCTATTCTATTCTATTCTATTCTATTCTATTCTATTCTATTCTATTCTATTCTATTCTATTCTACTACTCTATTTTACTCTACTCTATTCTCTATTCTCTATTCTCATTCTCTATTCTCTATTCTCTATTCTCTATCTCTATTCTCTTTCTCTATTCTATTCTGTTCTGTTCGTTTCTATTCTATTCTATCTATTCTATCTATTCTATTCTATTCTATTACTCTACTCTACTCTAGTCCAATCCATTCCCATTCTCATTCCATTCCAGTCTAGTCTAATGTAGTGTAATCTAGTCTAGTCCATTTCCATTTCCATTTCCATTTCCATTTCCATTCCCTACCCTACCCTACCCTACCCTACCGCTACCGCTACCGCTACCCTACCCTACCCTACCCTACCCTACCCTACTCTATTCTATTCTACTCTACTCTTTCTATTCTATTCTATATTTCTATTCTAGTCCATTTCTATTCTATTCTATATTTCTCTTGTCTTCTCTTCTATTTCATATTCCATTCCACTCCACTCCACACTTCTTGGGTGAAAAGATAAACGTTTTCAAGGGGAAAAACCCCCAAAGAAGTCTTGTTGCCTTTTGGAAAAAACATCTTTGGGACAACCCTGACCTGGATAATTAAGAATCCCCATAAACACCTGAAGAACCGAGAGAGGGAGAGCCAGATCAGTGAGACATTTAGGAAACTGCCTTTCTCAATGTGATATGCCTGTTGACTCAACATCCATTCCCAGAAAATTGTCCTGGTTTCATACCTAAGCTGCTCCATTCAGACTCTGCTCCAAATTGTTCAATATTGAGTATTCTTCAACCTCTGCTTCTATGGCTGTTTGTTTTCTAGCCAGCTGGCCTTGGGTTCCATGGGGAATGTTTGAATTTAAAACCTAATTCAGACCAATAATGGGCAAGGGAACCCTGGGAAGTTAAAGCCATAAATCTAATGCTCATTTGTTGGGGGGGGAGGGAGTTGTGGTTGTTTTTATTGCCCAATTGTTTCCCTCTGAGAAGTTGGGTGTCTATAGGCAATGGTCTGAGAATGTACTCAATTAATTTCTCCTTCATGCTTAAGTTCTCTGTCTTCATTTCAGCCTCTCTCCGAGAGAAGCTAATACTATTCGTTCTGTGGAAAAGGAAAGCAAAAACAGCCCTAATAGTAATGAGCACCTTGGGTGCAATCCCAAACATCTGGAGCACCACTGGAACACCAAATGGCATTGACAAATTCCCCATCAGTCAACCGCAGCTTACAGCCTGCAACAATACCTTTAACACCATCAAACAATAACCTTTGTCTATCCGAAGTCCTTGGGAAGAACTCAGCAGGGGGACAAAATTGCCAGATCCAGTCTGAACATCTGGCTGACTGTGCGGTGGACCGTAATAATTTTAATAAAAGTTCTCCCGGGGTTTGGAATTCTCACGAGAACATGCTGTAGGTAGATGAGAACACTGTGTAAGGTGGAATTAAATGCACCATCAGTCTGGAATCATTGCACAGCCACAAGAGACCCAAATCCAGCTCTCCTGTCATCCTCGGTTGACCCTTATCTGATGCCAGTTTAGTGGTGACTGTTGGTAGATCATAGGCAATGGTCTGAAAATTACTCAATTAATTTTCCCTTTTATGCCTAATTTCTCTGTCTTCTTTTCAGCCTCTCTCGAGGAGAAGCTAATACCACCATGCCTTCTTTTCTTCTTCTTTTTTGCAGTACTTAGGAAGAAAAGGCATAGCAGGAAGCCCAAGTTCTCCAATCTTCTCCAAGTTAAATCCCATCAATCCAACGGGATGACTTTTTCAGGAAGCACAGAGAGCTTTGTGAGGTGGGCTGCTTCCCTGTTCTGCAGGGTTTCCCATAGAAATCAGAGTCACTTATGTGAGATGGCTGGCCATGTAATTCTTCTTGTTGTTCTTAGTTGCAAAGTCATGGCCGACCCATCGTGACCCCCCATGGCGATGTTCCTCCAGGCCTTTCTCTCCTCTATCAGCCCCTGGAGTCCACTGAAGCCACACTGCCTGCTTCCAGTGACTCCATCTAGCTACCTCTTCTCTGCCGTCCCCTTCTTCTTCTTTTGCCCTCCATTGTTCCCAGCAGAGGCTCTTCTCCACGGGAGTCCTTCCCTTCCATAGGAGGCCAAAGGATTTGAGTTCCTCTTCAGGACTGGCCTTCTAAAGAGGCAGTCAGGGTTTTGATCTCCTCCAGGACCTGACCGGTTGGATTGCCTTGTGGTCCAAGGGACTCACAGGAGTTCCTCCAGCACAGAGTTCAAAGGCCTCCATTCTTTGGTGCTCAGCCTTCCTTATGGTCCAACTTTCACAGTCATCCATGCAACTGGGAAAACCATCACTTTGACTAGACACAATTTGGTTGGCAGGGTGATGTCTCCATGGAGAGTATCAAAAGGCCACATGGACAATGTTCCTCCAGGCTTCCTTTCCTCTACCATCCTCTGGAGTCCATTTAAGCTCATACCGACTGCTTTGGTGACTCCATCCAGCCACCTCCTTCTCTGTCGCCCCCTTCTTCTTCTTCTGCCCTCCATCGTTTCCAGAATCAGGCTCTTCTCCCATGGTCCTGTCCACCATTAAACCCCAACACTGGAAGTCTCTAAGAAGATGTTGGATAGCCATTTGTCTGAAATGGTATAGGGTTTCCTGCCTAGGCAGGGGGTTGGACTAGAAGACTTCCAAGGTCCCTTCCAACTCTGCTATTGTATTAAACCATCTTTCCAAGCAGTCTCCACGTTTCCAGTGTCTTTTCCCCCACTTGGAAACAAACGCAGAAGGACATTTCTTCCAACAACTGAGAAATGGGTGAAATCTAAGACTTTTTGCCACCTAAGCCGACTACTACCAGCCTCGTACTTAGCCCTGGCCACTCTCCGAGAAAAGCAAAATCTGGGCTTATATAAAACTTGGAAACTGATCCGGTTCTCCTGCAACCTGCCAAGGTGATTTAATGTCAAAAGATGTCTGGTTTTAATCTCAAGGCAGGAGGGAGCGATCCAAGTTCTTTGGCGGAGCTGAAAGGCGAGCAGCTGCCAGGTTTTGTCCAAAGGCGCGCAAATACTTTTTTCTTTATTTTCTTTTTCTCTCTTTCTTTCTTTTTTTTTCTTTTTGCAACCTTCCCCTGGATCCAGCAGGGCAGCTGCGAAAAGCAGAATTAAGTTAGCAGGTCCGTGAGAATTGCTTCTCTCCCAGGGAGTAATTCTACTCTCTCAGCATAGCAATCTGCGGGCGCCTGGACCAGCCAACGGCTGGGTTTTTTTTCCCATTAAAGGCAGCTAATTGCAAACATGTGGCGTTAAACATGGGATAGCAAAGCACAAAGCAACATCAAGGTGTATTTCAAGGAAAGAGAGATTAAAAAAAAACACACCACAAATATATAAAAGAAAAAAGGCCTGGATTTTGGCAGCCGGGTCCAGAATACAAAACACGTCCTCTGGTGGCAAGTTTTATAAATCTGGAGGAGATGGTGCGCACTCACACATGCACACAACCACACACACACACACACAAATATACCATAGGTTTGTTCATGTAGAACATTGGGTGAAGCTCACATTGCATTATTCCTCTCGTCTCGTCCTTCCTTTTCCCCTTCCTTCCTCTTATTCATTCTCAAAAATTTTCTTTCAATCTCCATCTTCCTTCCTTCCTTCTCCATTCATCTATCCATCTATCCTCCTTATTCCCTCTCTCCCTCCCTCCCTTATTCAGCCATCTTTTTTTCCAATCTCCTTCCTTCCTCCTTTATCCATCCATCCATCATCCATTCATCCATCCTCTCCAATCTCCTTCCTTCCTTCTTTCCTTCTTTCCTTCCTTCCTTCTTTTCTTCTCCATCCTACTTCCCAATTTCCTTTCCTCCCTCCTTTTCTCATCCATCCATTCTCCTCCCTCCTTTGCTCATCTTTCCTTCCTTCCTTCCTTCCTTCCTTTTTCATCCTTTCCATTCTTCTTCCTTCCTTTTTTTCCATTTGCATATTACAGCTAAATGAAAACAGAAGTCATATATGTATGTGTATGTATGTATGTGTATGTATGTATGTATGTATGTTTATTTGCTGATAAATAAATAAAGGGAGCACAAATCAGCACAAATACAACAATATAACAAAGGCAACAGTAAAAATATTGGGTTTCTGTCGTGATGGACTCTTGTGACGAGCCGATAGACAGAGAATGGAAGCAGTTAGCTTCCTCCCATAATTGGGGCTTACAGAGGTTGTGACACAATATATATACACACACACACCACACACACATATATATACACACACATACACACACACACACACACAAACACACATATAACAAATGTAACCACTGCACCAACACCTTGCCGTCCCACATCATGTGCTATAGAGATCCAGAGGAGTTGGGACATTTTTATTTATTATCTATTATGCTTTTCATTGCTCTCTGTACTCTGCCCTGCTAGAAGAATGCCTCAGCCAAGATAGCAGCATATAAATATATGAGAGCAATAAATAAGACAATAGACATTCCTAGAGACAGAAAGAAGCGTTATCCACAACAATGTCAGAACTTCCTTGGAAGAAATGCAAAATGGGGAGAAGTGAACCAGAGAAAATCAATCTATTTCCAGTTTTGCAATAGTGGTGAATACCTGCAGCTCGGATGTAGGGGAAGAGTGGAAGTTTCATTCCCTGAGCTTGTGGGTTGATGTTCAGGTGTTTTTTGTTACCAGGCAAGGTAACTCTTCAGCGAGTTTAGGGGAGGTCAGCGCCCATGTTCTTTTTTATAGGGCTTTGTGTGGTCAATTGGTCTTGTGATGGAGAGCTCACATCAGGTGGGTCTTGTGATGGATCAGGTATGGCTCTCCTCAATTGATCTGAACCATCGCTGATCCACAATCACCCACCCACCAGCACTTCACCTCCCAATAACCCTCACCTGACATCACCTCCCCATCCCAAGACTCTCATTTGGCATGACCCACACCTGGCCCAGAGATCCTGGGCTCCAAGATCACCGCAGATGGGACTGCAGCCAAGAAATTAAAAGACACTTGCTCCTGGGGAGGAAAGCGATGGCAATCTAGGCAGCATCCTCAAAGCAGAGACATCACCCTGCCAACAAAAGTGTGTCCAGTCAAGGCCACAGTTTTCCCAGTTGCCATGGATGGCTGCAAAAGTTGGACCACAAGGAAGGCTGAGCACCAAAGAATGGAGGCCTTTGAACTCTGGTGCTGGAGAACTCCCATCGTCCCTTGGACTGCAAGGCCATCCAACCGGTCAGTCCTGAGGA
>NC_045543.1:147227579-147245079 GCF_009769535.1 Thamnophis elegans | reverse complement strand
GGACTCCTGCCTTGAGCAATGGATGCAGGTTGGACGTTCTCCTTCATCTCAAGGTGTTGAGATTGAGTAGCAAGGGAAACATTTGCACAAGGGTGACTAAGCATCAAGGGCTCCCCTTTCTGGACTGTTCAGAAGTAGCAGCGGTGATTTATGCCAGGTTCTCCCCCACACACACCTCTGTAGACCACGGCTTAGCCCAGATCTACCTTTGAACAGAGTCAAACGTTGCAATTGATGTAAGATGAGGTGGCTGGGCAGCTGTCCAAGGTTGGATGCAAGGAGTGTTGGGCGCCTGCCATGAAAGATTGGCACGATCTACTAGATGCCTACCAGTCATAAGTCAAGGTGTTGGTGTTGACTTTCAAAATCTCCAAAGTCCTTAGAGCTAACTGATCTGAGGGACGGCGCCTTCACCTGTGAGCTTGCCCAGCTCATGCGATGACTGGAGGGCTCTCTTTTGAAGATGACCCTACACAAGAACCTTGGATATTGAGTGTGTTTGAAGGACTTCTCTTCTCGAGTGTCCAGACTAAGGAATCTTCTTCTCAGAAAGGGACCTTTCGCTCCACCCTCCCAGGAGTTACAACACTGAAGGACACGCCAGTAGTCCTTGACTTACTCTGAAGTTACAACAGCGCAAGGAAAAGTGACCGAGGAGCATGGCTCACCGTCACGACCGTTGCAGCAGCATCCCCATGCTCACACGGTCAAAATTCAGACACTTGGCCACTGACTCACATTTATCATGGTCACCGTGTCCCAGGGTTACGTGATCCCCTTTGACAACCTTCTGAGAAGCAAAGTCAGCGGGGAAGCCCGATTCACTTAACGACCAGGTTACTGACTTCACAAGTGCAGGGATTCCTTTACCCACTGTGGCACAAAAAGGTTGTAAAATGGGGCAAAGGTCACTTAACAACTGTCTCACATAGCAACGGACATGTTGGTCTCAATTGCGGTCATAAATGGATCTGTCTTTCTGTCTGCCTGTCTGTCTGTCTGTCTGTCTGTCTCTCTTTTTCTCTGTTTCTCTCTGTTTCTCTCTCTGTTTCTCTCTCTGTCTCTCTCTCTCTGTCTGTGTCTCTCTGTCTCTCTGTCTCTTTCTCTGTTTCTCTCTCTGTTTCTCTCACTCTCATTCTCTATCTGTGCCTCTCTGTCTCTCTCTGTTTCTCTCTGTCTGTTTCTCTCTCTGTCTCTGTCTGTTTCTGTCTCTATCTCTATCTGTGTCTCCCAATGTCTCTCTTTCTCTGTTTCTCTCACTCTATTTCTCTCTCTCTCTCTGCCTCTGTTTCTCTCATTCTGGTTCTCTCTCTGTTTCTCTCATTCTGGTTCTCTCTCTGTTTCTCTCACTATTCTCTCTCTCTCTGTGTCTCTCTGTTTCTCTCGCTGTGTCTCTCTCTGTCTGTGTCTCTCTGTCTCTCTGTCTTTCTGTATGTCTCTGTCTGTCTGTCTGTCTGTCTGTCTGTCTCTCTCTCTCTCTCTCTCTCTCTCTCTCTCTCTCAAGCTTTTAGCTGTTAAAACTTATTTTAATTTCTTTATGGTAACTCCCTTGATTTTTTATTGTTCAGCTTTATATTCTGAATTTTGTTTTATTGTTGTAAGCTGCCGCGTGTGCTTATATAAGCAAAAAGAGAAGGCATAAATTTAACACTCCCAATGCTGTATAATATACGGCTCGGCACTTCGAGCTGGAGCAAAGACGGAGGGAATCTTAAAATAAGGAATATCGCTTGAACTTCTTTTTTTTAAAAAAACTCATTTTATAAACTTCTTCCACCCAAATGCAATTCCTTTTTTTTTCTTTCCTTTCGTTTTTCTTTATGCGGAATTGCCACTGAAAAATATGCTTCGAGATGCAAAAGATGGCTTTGAGGAAAATGTCAGAACGGATTCCTCACAAACTGTAGGAGACTCTGGAGGCATAAATTTACGGAGAGACGCACCATTGTTATTTGAAAACATGCCAAGTGGGTGCAGATCCAGGCAATCTTTGGGCTCCTAGAGAGGCAGAAATGTAGCCTGCAGACCACAACTTGTTCCCTCTTGATGCAGGAGAAACTCAGAGAAATCCTCACGCAGAAAGCGCTTGGCACAACTATTGATCTTGAAGTTGGTCGGCTAGGGACATTATTTTTCAGCTTGAAAAATGCCTGCCAATGGGTTTGCCACAATAGAAGAGAAATGTTTGTAGCTGCCTGGAAGCCTGGCATGCAGACAAACCAGCCATCAATAGGCACAGAGAGATAAACAATGTCTACCCACCATTCAAAAGACTAAAATCAAATCAAAAGCCCATCCAAATGCTTAAAAGACCACAATGCTTCCTTGCCCGCAATCAACATCCAGATAAGCAGAGATGGACACCAAGAACAAGAACTAAACAATACCTCAAAATCAAGGAAATTATAAGTTGGAAAAACACACTAACAGTAAATTACAGCCCCATCGAAGAACCTCTAAGAATAATGGCATAGAATCAAGATCAGATGAAGTATTAGTACCACTTTATAAAGCCCTAGTAAGACCACACCCGGAGTACTGCAATCAGTTTTGGTCACCATACCATAAAAAAAGACATCGAGACTTTGCAAAAAGTTCAGAGAAGAGCAACTAAGATGATCAAAGGCCTGGAGACTAAAACATATGAAGAACAGCTGCAGGATTTGTGTTTGGGTAGTATAGAGAAAAGAGTTATGGGTGACATGATAGCAGTATTCCAGTATTTGAGGGGCTGCCACAAAGAAGAGAGAGGTCAAATTATTCTCCAAAGCACCAGAAGGCAAGGCAAGAAACAATGGATGGAAACCAATCAAGGAGAGAACCAACCTGGAATTAAGGAGAACCTTCCTAGCAGTGAGGACAATTAACCAGTGGAACAGCTTGCCACCAGAAGGTGTAGGTACTCCATTCCCTGGAGGTTTTTAAGAAGAGACTATACAGACACTTGTCTGAAATAGTATAGGTTCTCTTGCTTGATTCTGCTCTACTCTACTCTACTCTACTCTACTCTACTCTACTCTACTCTACTCTACTCTACTCTACTCTACTCTACTCTACTCTACCCACAAATGCTAACAGGGCAAGCCATTCATATAGAAACAGATACAAAACCTCATCTCTCCCTATCACTGATGATGTTATCTATCTGGGTTATGAGTATTCTTGATAGTTCCTTGGTTGAGTTGAGTTGAGTTGATTTCTATGCCGTCCAATCCCGAAGGACTCCAGGCGGTTTATAGAATAAAAAGAAATTAAAAAGAAAAAGACTTAAAAACAATAGGATACACGAAGTTAAAAAGAAAGACAACAAACACCCAATCAGAAGGCCTGCCGTAAAAGCCAGGTTTTAATGGCTTTGCGAAAGGCCATGAGAGTGGGGAGGGCCCGGATCTCCGGAGGCAGCTCATTCCATAGGGCCGGAGCGGCAACAGAGAAGGCCCTACTCCTCAGCGTCGCCAACCGGCATTGTCCTGCTGAAGGCACCCGGAGAATGTCCATCCTGTGCGATCCTATTGGTCTAAGGGAGGTATGTGGCAGGAGACTGTCATCTCCTGATTGGCTCAAAGCCAGCTGGGCGAGCCAATCGCCAGGAGGCAGTGGATTCCAGTCCTGCCTTAGGCATGAAAACCGACTGGGTAATGTTAGGCCAATCCCTCTCTTGCTCAACCCAACCCACCTCACAGGGCTGTCGTTGTGGGGAAAGCAGGACGAAGTAGACAATGTGTTGTGTCCGCCTTGGATTTTTAAAAATATATATATAGAGAGACCCATAAAAAAAATAAAGAAGTACAAAGAAATAATAAAATATGCTTCTGATGATAACGGGCTTAATGGGGACTCCGTACAGCTTGAAACAGAGTTGAATTATTTATTATTTATTTATTATTTGTCAAGCATGCATAAGATAACAGGTATAAGAATAAACATGATTATGAATACATGGAATGGATACGAATGAAAGGGAATATTAGGACAGGGACGGAAGGCACGCTGGTGTGCTTATGCACGCCCCTTACAGACCTCCCAGGAATGGGGTGAGGTCCACAGGAGACAGTCTAAGGCTGTGATGGCCAACCTATAACATTCATGCCACAGGTGGCATGTGGAATCATTTCAGAGGCATTGCCATGCCAGCTCCAGCGCACGCATTGCCGCAAAGTCTCCAGAGGGCATAAAACAGCCCAACGCCCAAACCGGAAGTTAGAAAACGGTCCGTTTCCGGCCTCCGGTGGGCCTGCGGGGGGGGGGGGGGAGAGGCTGTTTACGCCCTCCCTAGGTTCCTAGAAAGCCTCTGGAGCCTGTGGAGGGTGAAAAACACGTCCACCATGCCATCACATGCCAAAAGTAGGGGGAGGGCAGGGGAGGTTCGCACCAGGGGTGGGTTTCAACTGGTCCACGGCGGTCCGTGCAGACCGGTTAGTCAGTGAACCCGGAAGTAAGTAACTTCCGGGAACGCCGAAGGGCCAGCCCGCCCGCCCGCCCGCGCTCCTTACTGGTCTTTGAAGGCTTCTGCGCTTCAACGCATGGGGCATGGCACATACAGCACCTGCGGGATTCTCCGCGAGCAGCTGGAGCATCGTGCAGGCGCTAAGACGCATGCGTGAACTGCGTGTGTGCACGAGGACGCCGCCGACCCCGTTCCAACCGGTACGGTTGGAACGGGATAAGCAACCCACCACTGGGTCGCACACACATGTGCGGAGGGGTTGCCATGCGCTCATGCATGGGCGAAGAGCGCATAAAATTATGGGTGTGGGCACGCGCACGCAGGACTCTCCCCCGCACTCCCACCCACCCACTCTCGCTTTTGGGATGCGATGGCAAAAAGATTAGGCATCCCTGGTCTAAGGTTATGATGTTAAAGGGAATTCTGGGATTATAAAGGGATTATGCCAAAATGGTTCATAATCCAGAACAAACTAGAGAGCGGGAAAGCAATTTCTGTCCTCGCGGTGTGAGTTTTTGTTTTTTTATAAAAAAAAATTATTTTCCATTTTCATTAGCATATAATCACGTCTATACTATTACATAGTCAATATCATGTTGTATTATTAAGTAATTACATCAATTCATCTTACCATCAACTACCAAAGAGAAAAAAACAACAACAAGCAGTTATTGGCTCTTCTGCTCTCCATACACCATATTTATACCTTATTCGACACTTTCTTCCTCCTCTCTCCTCCCCCTTTCTACATCCTTTCTTCCCTCCATCCTTTTCTACTCTACTTCCCCTTCCTTTCTCCTTCTCCTCTCTCCCCTTACCACTCCTCCTTATAGACCTCATCTTCTGTCCCTCTCTTCCTATCTTTCTTCTCTCCTCTGCTTCCCACTCTTCTACATCCTGTCTTCCCTCCATCCTTTCCTACTCTACTTCCCCTTCCTTTCTCCTTCTCCTCTCTCCCCTTACCACTCCTCCTTATACACCTCATCTTCCGCCCCTCACCCTCTCTCCTGTCCCTCTCTTCCTATCTTTCTTCTCTCCTCTGCTTCCGACTCTTCTACATCCTGTCTTCCCTCCATCATTTTCTATACTTCCCCTTCCTTTCTCCTTCTCCTCTCTCTCCTTACCACTCATCCTTATACACCTCATCTACCCCCCCTCTCACCCTCTCTCCTGTCCCTCTCTTCCTATCTTTCTTCTCTCCTCTGCTTCCCACTCTTCTACATCCTGTCTTCCCTCCATCCTTTCCTACTCTACTTCCCCTTCCTTTCTCCTTCTCCTCTCTCCCCTTACCACTCCTCCTTATAAACTTGATCTACCCCCCCCCCTCACCCTCTCTCCTATCCAGTGGTGGGTTTCAAAAAATCTTGGAACCTCTTCTGTAGGTGTGGCCTGCTTTCCGAGTCCACTGGTGGAACCTCTTCTAACCAGTTCGGTAGATTTGATGAACCGGTTCTACCGAATAGGTGCGAACTGGTAGGAACCCACCTCTGCTCCTATCCCTCTCTTCCTATCTTTCTTCTCTCCTCTGCTTCCCACTCTTCCTCTAATTCACTTGGTGTATTTCAGCTTCTGAGCAAACTCCCTTTTGTGTTGATGGTATTTATAATTCCATTTCAATATACATAAAAAAGAAAAAAATAGCAGTATACATGTACAATCATAATACCTTAAAATCCAACATCCCTCCTCCAACTTAGTAAACTCCGCTCCCTCCCCCCCAACCCCCCCCCAACCTTCCCCCCCTTGACTTCCCAGAACCAAGGTATAAATCTTTAACAAATACAGTTTAAAATATACTTAAAGAGAAAGTAGAAAATTAATAATGTCTTTGAATTGAGCTTAGCTCCTCCTTGCTAGGCTAACTATAAAGAATTTGTATCATTTCTGATCTTAATCATAAGCTATGTGAGTTTTTGTGTTTTTGTTTTAATCTGTGGGTCGTTAACTATAAGCAGCCGATAGAGAAGAGCAAAGTATATAGAAGAAGACAGAAGGAAACATGTTTATTGAATGTCTCTGATGTTAAGTCTTGTGCCGTTTTGAACTGGGACATAGTGTTGAACAACAAAAGACTTTTTTCAGAGATAACCTTTGATGGTTTCCTGCCCAAGCTATGTTAGCCCGGTTAATTTAAGGGTAATTTATTTAGAAGGGAAGTACTAGCGTCTTAGACGAAGCCCGACTCTTTCGTACAATGCCCTCAGTCAATTCGATAGGAACAATCAATGGGCTATTGACAAGTCCCCCATCTTTTATTCTCCATGTGTCATATCAGTTACTGCCTAACTCATCGGAAAGAGTTTCCGACAATTGACCACAAATTGATATCTTTTCATTATTATTCCTCACCCTCCATCTCTTCCTCCTCCCCTCTTCCTTCTCGGACTTGAGAGACCGCCTCCTGCCAATTACCTCCCTGCGACCAATTAGATCACATAGATTAGGCCTCCTCCGAGTTCCATCTGCCAGTCAGTGCCGACTGGCAACTACGCGGAGGAGAGCCTTCTCAGTAGTAGCTCCGACCCTTTGGAACGATCTCCCCGTGGAGATTCGTACCTTCACCACCGTCCAGGCCTTCCGCACAGCCCTCAAGACCTGGCTAGCCCGTCAGGCCTGGGGACAAAGATAATTGCCCCCACCCGAATGATGAATGAATGTTGCTTATTATTTTACTTTTATGTATTGTGTGTGTTTATTGTTTGTATACCCCCTCCCCTCATTTTATGTAAGCCGCCCTGAGTCCCCTCAGGGAAAAGGGCGGCCTATAAGTATTAATAAATACTCAAAAAAAAATACTCAAAAAATACTCTTCCTCCTCTTCTTTTCCCTTTCTTCCTCCACTTCTTCTCCTCTTCCTCCTCCTCCCCCCTCTTCTTCCTCTCCTCCTCCTCTTCCACTCCTCCTCCTCCTCTTCCTCTCCTCCTCTTCCTCTCCTCCTCTTCCTCTCCTCTCCCCCTCCTTCTCCTCCTCCTCTCCCCACACCAGTGGTGGGTTTCAAAATTTTTTGGAACCTCTTCTGTAGGTGTGGCCTGCTTTTATAAGAGCCGAGGTGGCTCAGTGGTTAGGGTGCAGTACTGCAGGCCACTTCAGCTGACTGTTATCTGCAGTTCAGCGGTTCTAATCTCACCGGCTCAAGGTTGACTCAGCCTTCCATCCTTCCGAGGTGGGTGAAATGAGGACCCAGACTGTGGGGGTGATATGCTGACTCTGTAAACTGCTTAGAGAGGGCTGAAAGCCCTATGAAGCGGTATAGAAGTCTAACTGCTATTGCTATTGCTATTTCCGAGTCCACTGGTGGAACCTCTTCTAACCGGTTTGGTAGATTTGACGAGCCGGTTCTACCGAACAGGTGCGAACTGATAGGAACCCACCTCTGCCCCACACTGATGACATTACTTAGTTGGGTAATGAAACATCTGCAAGAAAACACCAAGCTCAGGGAAGCACCAAAGAACCACTGTTCTCCTCCTCCTCTGTCTCCACTTTCACTTCCTTCTCCTGAACAAAAAACAATGGAAACACATCGAAGACAGAAGCAACCTAGAACTAAGGAGGAATTTCCTGACAGTGAGGACAATTTCTCAGTGGGACAACTTGCCTCCAGAAGTTGTGAGTGCTCCATCACTGGAGGGTTTCAAGAAGAGATTGGACAGCCATTTGTCTGGAATGGTGTAGGTAGGATTTCCTGCTTGTGCAGTGGATTGGACTAGAAGACCTCCAAGGTCCCTTCCAACTCTGTAATTCTGGAACATGCATTCAAACCAGAAACATTTCTTTGCCCCTCTGTTTTAAACTGGACATCCTCCTTCAACTTGTGTCTTTCTATTAATATCTCAACACCCACATACTGTTCTGACCTAGGCTTCCTGAGAAAGCATATATCACAATCTTAATCCCCAAAACCCTCTTTTATTTAGATAGCTGTGAATTATGGTCATTCACAGCCCGTAATGATTCACAAACAGTCTGTGAAGATTCCGCCAGATGTCTGCTCGAGTGGCCAGTCTCTCAGAGTAGAGAGACCGCCTGCTGCCAATTACCTCCCAAAGACCCATTAGATTGCACAGGGTCAGCCTCCTCCGGGTTCCATCCACCAGCCAATGCCATCTGGAAATGACCCGGGGGAGGGCCTTCTCTGTTGCAGCTCCGGCCCTTTGGAACGAACTCCCCACGGAGATTTGGACCCTCACCTCTCTCCCTGCTTTCCAAATAGCTGTTAAAACCTGGCTGTGTCGGCAGGCCTGGGGTTGATGAGCTCCCCTCCCCTCTCGACAGGTGTGGTTGTTGGTCATTTTAATATGTTTATTTTGTACTTGTATGTTTCCCCTTCCCGTTTAAGTTGTTCGCCGCCCTGAGTCCCTTTTAGGGAATAGAGCGGCATATAAATAAAATAAAACTTAAACTTAAACTTAGAGTAATGTCAATAAGTACCCACCTTTCTCTCCCTTGAAACGCTGCCAGAGACCGAATTGCCAATTAGTTTTGCAAGGCCAAATGCAGCACAGAGTGAAACAGAGCTTCTCAGTTTAGTTTAGTTTAGTTTAGTTTTATTAGAATTTGTAGGCCGCCCTTTTCCCTGAGGGGACTCAGGGCGGCTCACATAAAACCGGGAAGGGGGAATACAAACATTGAGATACAACATATAATAAAACAATAAGCAACATACACTCATCATTCGGGAGGGGTGATGAGCTTGAACCGACCAGAATGAACTAATTGTCTCCTGCAAAAGCTCACCTCCCGTTCACTCTTCTTTTATCTCTTATGGGACATAAGCTTGACTCCTGAGTTGCCCCTTTTTTTCTTAATTGTTCTTGCCTTCTGGCAGCTCTGCACATGCCCACACTAGTAACAGGCTCCCACTGTTCTGCAAGAGCCGAGGTGGCGCAGTGGTTAGGGTGCAGTACTGCGGGCCACTTCAGCTGACTGTTATCTGCAGTTCTAATCTCACCGGCTCAAGGTTGACTCAGCCTTCCATCCTTCCGAGGTGGGTGAAATGAGGACCCAGACTGTGTGGGCGATATGCTGACTCTGTAAACCGCTTAGAGAGGGCTGAAAGCCCTATGAAGCGGTATATAAGTCTAACTGCTATTGCTAACTGCTATTGTTCTTCTGCCTCACTGATATCAGACACCGGAGACTCCGGAGGCAGCACATCAGGCCTTGGCCCCCCCTCTCTGTGTCCAACACAGAGCCCTCATCCGAGCCTTCCCCAGACTCCAGGAATTGCCCATGTTCCTCCCCAATCTCCTCACTGTCCACTGGCAGCTGACGGGCTACAATGCATATACCCTAATCTTAAGGCTCTCAAATCTGACGGTGGGAGGACTCCGAGCTTTTGTCGGCTATGTGTGTTCAGCTTCCCTCCCTGATTCCACCAGCCGAGATAAGGCTGCCAGCTTTCCAGGCAAAGATATGGATTCCCAATCTTCATTCCATTAACTTTCTAAGCAGATATGAAATACAGGTGTCCCCTCCATTTCAATTAGAGCGTATCAGAAATCTCTCCGAAGAAATCTTATATAGATCTGTGTAACGTTGCAAGTTCAACAGTCTGGAAAACGCTGTCTCATCAGCAAGCAACAATATTCTTACGGATTCCTGCCTCCTCCTCCTCCTCCTCCTCCTCCTCCTCCTCCTCCTTCCCCTCTTCCCTTTAAAGACAACCCATATGGATTTTATTTCTTTCAACCACTGCAGTCCTTCAGATAGCAATTAATTTCCTCCATAAATGAAATACCTTTCATATTCCTTTAACCAGGACAGATTAAATTGACATCTACATGGCCCCTTTGGCTGGCCTAAGCTATCCGTTGGCATTAAGGCTTTGCAGGAGTTATTGGGTCCTTCCCCTCCTCCTCCTCCTCCTCCCGTTTCTCCACCCTTCCAATTTCTTCTTGAAAATGGAAAGGGATTACATTCGGATTAGATTAGCGTTTTAATCAGAAAGTCAAAAAAAAAAAAAAAGATGAATGGTTGATATATTCACTGGGATAAGGCACAAGGAGATTCACACTTTCTACCATCTCTGAACACCAAGGTGCATTAGAAGATGGTTTTGCACAAATGATTTCATGGAAACTGGAACTCTTCCTATTGGGTATACTGGGTGATAAAATGTGTAAAAAATTCCAATATTTACTGTATTTTTCGGAGTATAAGACGCACACTCCCCCCCCCCTAAAAGAGCATGGGAATGTTGGTGCGTCTTATACACCAAATACGGCCATTTTTGGCCTCCTGAAACCCCATCCCTTTTTTATTGTAAGCCGCCCGGAGTCCTTCGGGAGTAGGCGGCATACAAAACTAATAAACTACTACTAAACTACCCTGCAGCCCATTTTTGTGAAAAACAGGCTGGTTTTTTTTGCAAAAACCGAGGCATTTTTGCCTTTCCTCAGCCTCTAGCAGTCCTCTGCAGGCTTCAGCAGGGCTGGGGGAAGACAAAAATGCCCCCAATTTTGCAAATAACAGCTCCTTTTCTGCCCGTTTTTTGCAAAACGGGGGCGTTTTTGCCTCCCCCCCAGGCCTGCTGAAGCCTGCAGAGTGTTCCTGTGGGCCAGGGAAGACAAAAACTTCTTTTTCTTACTTACCTCTTCAAAATCTTGGTGCGTCTTATAAACTGGTGCGTCTTATACTCTGAAAAATATGGTAATGCTACATATATTAACTGCAACAAGAATACTATTCGGTCAAAATTTTGAAACAGAACAATATCCCTCCAGATGCAATGATCATAAGAAAGGTACTTGAGTGTGCAGAGATGGGTAAGTTGACCATGGAACTGAAGGATAGAGAAGAATCGGAGTATTGTAGAGTGTGGAATAGATGGTATAAATGGTTGGACGATAAGCATGAGATACTGTATAAGAACTAAGTATTATCTACGACAAATACGATAACACTGAATAAATCTGTAAATATTATTATTTACGTGAGTATATAATATAGGGTATATTAGAGAAGATAGAAATAGAGCTTGTGTAAATATGAATGATATCAACTGTCAGGCCTGCAATCTTCTTTTCTTCTGGATCTTTGTTCTTCTGTTATTCTACTAAGCATTTTCTATGGTAGAAAAATGGGAGGGGGGATTGTATGGAGTTAGATGCGATGTAGCCATAACAACATTCTTTCTAGAAAGCCAAGGTCATCCTTTGTCTCTGCAGCTCTGCACCTGACCGGAACTGGATGGGTGGAACTGCCAGCATGGCAGTGGAAGATTGGACCATGGAATGGACTTTTGGGTATGGGGGCAGGATCTTGAACTTTCAACTGGGTGGGGAAAACCAGGAAGCTTTCAGATTCAGGTTTTCTCCGATGTGCTAACATGGCTCTCTTAATAAATTGGAATTTTGAGCAATACTTTGCCTTGGACTCTGATGTAATTTCAGATTCTATCTGGAATCCTGACATCAATGATACTGATATGGACTTGTTGTAATGAGTGGAAATTTGTGTTAAAATTATTTAAAAGAAGGAGAAGAAGATGGTTTTGCATTTCTTATCTCTTTCCATCAATGATAAAAATGCCATCGCAACAGAAGAGGGCAATTATCCATTAAGGTAAGTATGCCATTGAGTGGGACACCAGCCAAATTATCCCCGTGGTTACTACATAACTAGGCAAGAATTCACATCCCCCCCTCCTCCACAGCAGCTTAGGGCTGATTGATTTCCATCTGAGGAACACCAGGTGAAGACACCTGGAAGGCAGCTCAAGGTAGTAATATAACCCACCAGGCTGCTTCCAATTGTGTCAGCCATGCTGGTTTTCCTCTTTGGTGAACCCAACAAAGGTTAGCATCACCTTAAAAGTCTTTACTCTCCAGTTCAGGAGAAGCAAGTGGCTGGCTTCCAGATGTTTTGGAGTTGCAATTTTCAGTGACATTGTCATTCTGAATGGTCACTTAATAAACTATTGTAAATTGAAGACTACCTGTACTAACATTGCAAGCTGTCTGGTTTGGTGGCAGCAGAGCCTCTGATAGAAAGTCCTTACAGAGAGTGGTGAGGACAGCGGAGAAGATTATAGGAAGCTTGCTTCCCGTTATTCAGGATGCTGCTTATAAGTGCTATGTGCTTAGAGCTCCAAGCCTTGTTAGAGACCCACTTTACAGTCTCTTTCTTTTGCTCTCCTCTGGGAGGAGATTTCAAAGTATTTCTAGCAGGACTTCCACATTCTGAAACAGCTTTTTTCCCTATTCCATCCATCTGGTAAACTCGCAAGATTTATTTTTTCACCATACAATGCAATACAATAGCAGAGTTGGAAGGGACCTTGGAGGTCTTCTAGTCCAACCCCTTGCCTAGGCAGAAAACCCTATACCATTTCAGACAATTGGCTATCCAACATCTTCTTAAAGACTTCCAGTGTTGGGGCATTCACAACTTCTGGAGGCAACTTCTGTTCCACTGATTTGTTGTTCTCACCATTAGGAATTTTCTCTTTTCTAGGTTGCTTCTCTCCTTGATTAGTTTCCACCCATTGCTTCTTGTTCTACCCTCAGGTGCCTTGGAGAATAGCTTGACTCCCTCATCTTTGTGGCAACCCCTCAGATATTGGAAGACTGCTATCATGTCTCCCCTGGTCCTTCTTCTCATTAAACTAGCCATGCCCAGTTCCTGCAACCGTTCTTCATATGTTTTAGTCCCTAGTCCCCTAATCCTCTTTGTTGCTCTTCTCTGCACTCTTTCTAGAGTCTCCACATCTTTTCTACATCATGGTGACCAAAACCGAATGCCGTATTCCAAGTGTGGCCTTACCAAGGTATTATAAAGTGGTATCAACCCTTCACGTGATCTTGATTCTCTCCCTCTGTTGATGCAGCCTAGAACTGTGTTGGCTTTTTTGGCAGCTGCTGCACACGGCTGGCTCCTATTTAAATGGTTGTCCACTAGGACTCCAAGATCCCTCTCACAGTTACTACTATTGAGCCAGGTACCACTTATACTGTACTTGTGCATTTCGTTTTTCTTGCCTAAATGTAGAGCCTTACTCTTTTCACCATTGAATTTCATTTTATTAGATAGTGCTCAATGTTCAAGCTTGTTAAGATCCTTCTGTATCTTGAGCCTGTCTTCTGGAGTGTTGGCTATTCCTGCCAGCTTGGTGTCATCTGCAAATTTGATGAGTTCCCCATTCATTCTCTCATCCAAATAATTGATGAATGTACATGTACATCCATGTACATGTATACATCCAAACTAGACTGTGTTGTTTCTCTGTGTCATAGAATATATGTGGGTATATACATAATTTTGTACTTATTTAGTCATCTTTATGTCATGTATATTGGAGGTGGTGACCCTTTGAGACCTGTAGGCAATGAAGTTTCATTTTAATGTATGCCTATTAATGTACATTCAAAGTAACAATTCCCTGCTTCCTGCAAAGGCTTATGTCCCTTTGCTCCTCTTTTAAGTCTTATGGGAGGGGCCTATCATCTCCAAGCCTTACACCGGAGTCTCCCTTTTTTTGTCTTAACTGTTGCATTGATATTGATTGTTCCCTGATTGCTTATTTGTAACCTATGACTATCATTAAGTGTTGTACCTTATGATTCTTGATGAATGTATCTTTTCATGTCTTTTTATGTACACTGAGAGCATCTGCACCAAAGACAAATTCCTTGTGTGTCCAATCACACTTGACCAATAAAGAATTCTATTCTCTTCCGTTCCATATTGTATTGTATTGTATTGTATTGTATTGTATTGCATTGCATTCTATTCTATTCTATTCTATTCTATTCTATTCTATTCTATTCTATTCTATTCTATAGAATGTATCTTGTCTTATGTACATTGCGACCATCTGCACCAAAGACAAATTCCTTGTGTGTCCAATCACACTTGACCAATAAAAAATTCTATTCTGTTCTGTTCTGTTCCGTTCCGTTCCTTCTTGTATTGTATTGTATTGTATTGTATTGTATTGTATTGCATTGTATTGCATTCTATTCCATTCCATTCTATTCTATTCTATTCTATTTTATAGAATGTATCTTGTCTTTTTATGTACACTGAGAGCATATGTACCAAAGATAAATTCCTTGTGTGTGTCCAACCACACTTGGCCAATAAAAAAGTCTATTCTATTCTATTCTATTCTACTACTTCTCTGCTCTGCTCTGCTCTACTTTCTGTTTCCTCCCCTTCCTTCCCTTCCCTTCCCTTCCCTATAGGGTTCCACATGCAATTGAAGGTATTGGTTACTACCTATACAATCCTTCACGTCCCAGGGCCATATTATTTGTGAGATGGCCTGCCTCCAGTTGGCGTCCTTTGTCTGCTGAGATCCAGCACACAGGGCCCATTTTAATTTCCCTCTATGAAACAATGTCACCTGGAGGCATAATCTCCACCTTGTAGTCCCTGCTCCCTAGGACAATATTTGCTAGTATTCCCTGAGATCGTGAAAATTCGTTTTTTTTGCCCTGGGCATTGAGCTACAGTGTGATTAAACCCAGAAATGAAAGGATCTCAAAGGGAATTTCCTGGAAGTAGACTAATTTATTCTGCTTTGGATGTATGTGGGGCTTTGGTTCCCATGTTTCTAACCATATGGAAGATACGGTTAGTTTGTGAGTTGGGTGACCATAAAAATCAAATCAAGTCAAGTGTCAGGCCTGCAGCCATCTTTTCTTTTGGATCTTTGGCCTGCCACACTTTCTATTATTCCACTAAGCATTTGTGGGAAAATGGGAGAGGGGAAATGTAAGGAGTTAGATGCTATGTAGCCATAACAAAATTCTTTCTAGAAAGCCAAGGTCATCTTTTGTCTCTGCACCTGACCAGAACTGGATGGGTGGAACTGCCAGCATGGCAGTGGGAGTTTGGACCCTGGGATGGACTTGTGAGTGTGAGGGCAAGATCTTGAAATTTCAACTGGGTGGGGAAAACCGGGAAGCTTCCAGAATTCGGGTTTTCCCAGATGTGCCAATATGGCTCTCTTCATAAATTGGAACTTAGAGCAATGCCTTGCCTTGGACTCTGATTTAATTTTGGATGATATTTGGAACGCTGACACTTTCACCTTCCATCCAGTGCATCTGAAAGTCAATTACAAACCCAAAATGTGGCAAAAGAATATCCTAAGATCACAGGAGGTGATGGAGAAATAAATATTTGACAGCAGTGGTGGGATCCTATCGGTTTAACAACCGATTAGGTGATTGCGTGTTTTGCAGAAGAGTTTTGAGAAAGCTTACCTTCCCACATTACTGCTGGGGAGGAAAACAGCTGAGGCGTGGGAATCGGCTCTGCCCCGCAACTCAGCTGAGCGGATATAGGTCAGCAAAATGCAAGGGCGGGCGGCCCCAGCTGATCATCAGAGCGAACAGGTTCGCTCCCAGCTGAGTGTGGGAGCTACCAGTTCACCCAAACTGTTCTAAAGAGTAGAGTTCCACCCCTGATTTAGAGTAGCAGAAAGGTTTTGTCTCATGGGGCACAGTTACTGAGATGTGGGCAGCCTACAAGTTCTAAATATTGTTATTATCTTGGGCATCGTTTTACTCACTCGCAGAAAAAGTTGTCCAAACCAGGGTAGGCTGACGTTATACGCCCATTTCTGCTTCCTTCTTTATATATATATATATGTATGCAAAATAATATTTCAAAAGCAATGAGATTTCTGATCAAAGCTAGGTTTTCTCTCTCTCTCTCTCTCAGAAAAAAAGTGGGAATGTCTCAGGAGGGTAGAAAAGCTTTTTAATTAATGTATTCTGGAGGAGGAGTGGGGAAAGAGCTAACTGATGGCATTCAGATTGTTGTAATTATTAATTTCTCCAATAAAGTGATGAATCTCCAGGTGCGTACACCTATCGACTAGCTCTTCCTTTCATGCTAACGATGCCATCTCCTCTTTTCGATGGAAGGAAGATGAATGGAATTAAAACAAGCTGGGCTCACATGATGGGCATGTCGAGGAACTCTTTGTAGGCAGTCAATAGAGAATATTCCCTCCCTCTACATCATTCGCATATTCATAATCACCCAACAAACTGATGTATGCCAGGGGTAGGATTCAACAATTTTAGCAACCGGTTCTCTGCCTGGTTGCTGGGTGGGTGTGGCCTTGATGGGCGTGGCCTACTCAGTCTCCTTTCACCTTTCCCAGGCTCCAGAGATTTTCCTTGAGCCTTCGGGAAGGCAAAAACGGCCTTCACTGGATTTCATAGGCCCTCTGGAGGGTGGAAACGGGCCCATTTCCAGACTTCCAGAACTTCCAGGAGGCCATTTTTTCCCCCTTCCCAGAGCCTCTGCACAGGCCCTGAAATTACCTGGCATCCAAAACAGGTTGCGTGGGGCCTACTGGGAGGGGAGGGGTGGGCCTGGGCCAGCCAGTCCTTGAAAGTACCATTTCAGCAAACAAGATGTAAAATTAGCCTCTGGTTCATCCGAACTGGTTCGAACCAGCTGAATTCCACCCCTGGATGTATCCTAATGGAAAGCAGATAATGCTACCTGCAGCTGGGTGTCATCATGATCATCATCATGATCATCATCATGATAATGATGATGATGATGATCATCATCATCATCATCATCATCATTATCATCATCATCATCCTCCAAAGAAAGAATATTTTCACCCACACCAATAGGTCAAGCCACTCCTTTATAAATGCAGAGCAAGACCCATTCCCTTTCTAGCACTTAGTTGGCTAATGAAACGTCACCAAGGAAAACTATGGAGGTTCTCAGTCATCCAAGTCATGGTTGTCCCAAAGGATTTTGCTTTTCCTTGAAGGTGTTTTGCTTCAAAAGACAATTGTTGCCCTTTGAGAAAGCATCATTGGGTCTGCAAGGAAACAGCCAAGCTCAGGAAACACCAAGTACCCCACAAATCACCCCTGAACTACAAATATTCTCTTCTATTGATATCTATCTATCTATCTATCTATCTATCTATCTATCTATCTATCTATCTATCTATCTACCTACCTACCTACCTATCTTCCTTTTATCTAATCATCTATTTGTTGGTCTGTGTGTCTGTCTGTCTTTGTGTCTGTCTCTACTATCTATCTATCTATCTATCTATCTATC